>NC_034598.1:46301489-46306121 GCF_900095145.1 Mus pahari
TATATATATATATATATATATATATATATATATATATATATATATAGATCTATTTGCATTCTTCCACATGCAGACACCCAGTTAGTCCAGCACCATTTGCTGAAGACTATTTCCTGGAATTCAATCTTGTGAGAGCATCAACTGTTCAGCAGTGGTGTTCGACATAAAGAGATAAATGCTTAGACTTTGAAGAACATCTCTTCCCCATAAATTAACTGCCATCCCTGATATTAAGGTTTGAAGGAACCTGGTTGATCTGGGGAAAGAGTTGCAGGAAATAACTGAATTTTAAACCCTCTTCCAAAATCCAATAGAGAAGACTTGGGATATCTTTCCTAGGAGCTTCTGAAAGTATCATGCTGATCATATAACCTGATTTTCTGAGCATACCTTTTGGGATTATCAGTGGCTCCTTACAATATTAAAAAAAAAGTAGTCACCCTGGCGTTACTCTTTGAACAATTGGGAAAGGAGCATATTGAAAAACATGACAGTCCATGGAATTCTCCTATTTTGTGATTTTAAAAAGATCAGAAAAATGGCTTTTGCTGCAGGATCTATGTTGAGTAAATGCTACCATGGAATTAATGGAACCTTTACAACTAGGGCTTCCAACAGCTAGCCTCTTACAAGTGTTAGATTTTATAGACTGTTTTTATAATACTTTCTACACTATTCCTTTGCCTTCTAAAGATTGTAAAGGATTTCCTTTCATGTATGTGGGGCCAGGAAAGCTGTGCTACTAGGAGAGCCGATTCAGAGCAACAGTTAGGTTGAGATGTGTCCAAACTCTGAAAATCTTGTCCTGAGACAAGAAGTAGACTAGAAGTAGGACTTTTTTCTTCTTCCTTTGATTCTCCATGTCCCAACGCATGTATCAGTGCAACCCCCATCTCTGTCAAGCTTGATGTAATCACGTAGCCTGATGGCCAGGTGTCAGGTTGAACTTCATTTCTCCTTATAAAGCCATGTCCAGAAAGTACCTGGAATTTTTCTTCATGCAAATGACATATTCCCTTCACCTTGTCACTAGCCAATGGAGTACACTCATTCCAAAAGTCCCTGGTCATTCCCCCAAGATTTATACAGCCCTTGGTTGCCCCCAGTAAATAGAGCTATTTCATTTAAAACCATCTCTAAGGAAAGCCGTTTTTCTCACACTCGACAGTGACTAACATCCTGCCTAGCCTACTTACTCTCAGCTAACTCTCATTCCATCCACTCCAGTGCCCAGTGCACCATGGTACTTGGATGCCCCAAAAGAAAAGGTCAACCTGGAGCAGCAGCTGGCGCCCAATATGGACATTATATGACTTTCAGTTTGAACAGGAAAGATGAGTGGCCCCAAGCCCAGCATTTGGCATTAACCCCAAGACCCTAAGCCTCCCCCAAACTGAAAGCTATCAGTATATTGTTCCCCATTTTGTCTTTCATTTGCACCATCAGGTTGTGTTCAGACACTTGAAAGGACAACTGAAATCTTCTGGTCAGCCACTGCTCGGTGTCTGTAGAAGGTCCCCACACCTCTGCCTGCACCCTGACAACCTCTCCCAGAATTAGAAATACCCCCTCTATCTTTTTTTCTAGAAAGAAAGAAAGAAAGAAAGAAAGAAAGAAAGAAAGAAAGAAAGAAAGAAAGAAAGAAAGCCATTATGTATTGATCAGTAAAATCTGCAAGGGTGGTCACCAGAGCTTTTAAAGCTGTGGACATGCTGATGTTTTGGGACAGGGCTCAATCTGCTGATAGCCAGAAGGGTGCAGAAAAGTTCTTCTCTAGACCTGGCATTTCCATCTCTTTCCTACCACAGGGAATACCTCACTATATTAGGAAAAAATCCCTCAGATTAGATAAATATGTCCCCTTTTAAAATCTCATGAAATAAGACTCACCAAATGGCAAGCCACCTCCATCTGGGAGGAAGTATCTTCAATAATGCCACCCATGGACACAGTTGATATTGAGAGGACCAAGTTAGCCTGAACCAGGGTGACTTCACGACAGGCTGCAATCTGGCAGTTTGGGAGACTAGTTTCTGTTTCCTGAAAATGAGAACCTGAATCCAGGAATCTTTGGTCAGCCAACCACTGCTGTGGGCAGCCAATTTGAGGATAGCTTGCCACTGTGGAAGTTCCCCGAGCCCTAACCAATCACAAAGATACCCATATCCCTGGGGATAGTGCCAACCAATCAAGGGAAAGTGAAGAATAAAAATTTTAAAGGCATGACCTCTACATTCAAGGGCCTTGGTCCCCGGCAGGTGACCGCACCCGGAACCTACTTATAAAAGCAATTCTTAAAGTCCCAACGCCATCTGTGGAATGTCCCAATGCCCCAGGTGTGTGTTGCTCAGAGTAACAGAGTAGAACATGACCTAACTGTTGCCCTCTGTGGAATGTCCCTGCGCCCTAAAACACATTGTTTAATGTAACACCTGGTATAGTTTAACTGTTAAACTGTTAAGTAAATGTGTGACTTTGGACTTCCCCTGTTTCCTGCCCAACCCTCCTCCCTCCCTTGTAGTTTCTGCCTTCATAAGCCTGTCACAAATTCGGGTCAGGGTCGAACTCCTCTACCCCTAGGGGCATGGCGTATGAGTTTTGACCCCAGCATGCTGGCCTGAGCTCTTGTCTTGTCCCGTCTTCAATAAACTTCCTCGTGTGATTACAGCAAGTTCGGTCTCGGTGCCTTTTGGGTGCATGTGAACCCCGAGATTTGAGTGGGGGGTCTCCCTTCAGGGATCTTTCAAAAGAATGGTAAAAGTCACCCACTCCTAACCTAACAGGCTTTAAATTGACCTTGCAAAGCCCACACCTGTGTCTCCATTCCCAAATGGAGAGACCTCACCTTGCAGCAAATTCTTCTGAACAAATGCTCTTTGCTTTTGCATACTATTTGAATCTTCCTTCAGCGATTCTTGAACCCTAACAATTGGGGGTTCATCCTGAATTCTTTGGAGATCCCTATTCAAATAGTTGATTGTTTTAGGGCTCAGTCTGTATCTGTATTTGTGCCTGTTTTTTCTGTTGTCAATCTGGAGGCTGACAGGGACAGAGCAGCTGTGAATTGTCGTACTCTCCTGAAACCCATCTGGGAGAACTTGCTAGTTCTCATCTGCTTTCTGAATCTGCTGTGGGTCTGTGGGTCTTCCATGCCCAGGAAGGAAGACCACCTGAGACAGCCTTTTCTTTTTGGTTTTGCTTTCCTGGAGCACCTTTCTGTGTCTGCTTGTTTTATGTGCTTATGTGTGGGAAGCCAGGTGAATCGCCATCACTAGATGGCGCTGGCTTCCTGTGTGCTTTCCTTGTAAACAAGCAATGTGCACATGTGCGTTCGGGTCTCTGCCGATTATCCCGGAGCATGGTAATGAGGTTCTGATGGCATATCCAATCAGGAGTCTCCGCACTGTCCTAAGCATATATAAACAATACATATTTTCAGGCTCGGGGTCTTTCACTTTAGCAATTAGCCCAACAATAAAACGTTTGTGGAAGAATCCTATTGTTGTGTCTCTTCTTTGCTGGTGAGGGAGACGATAGCGACTAGTGGTGCTGGAATCCCGGGAACTAACATCAGCGGCACAGAATTCTGGTAGGCTTCAGAACCACATAATGTGGGGTATCATCCGGTAGGTTTGATTTAGGTATACCGGATTTGCTCTGAGAGATATGACTCCTTATGCTTTTGACCCGTATTGGATTTTCTTCCTCTTAATGTCATTTGGCTTCTGTGTCCTCATTCTTTTCATGTGCTGCACAGAGTATTGTTGTGGTAATTCTCAGTCATCCAGCCAGTAAGATGAGTGTAGATAAACTTGCTGGCCCCTTGTGTGAGTCTTGTGTAGATAAACAAGTGTCATGGGAAACACTCCATCAAAAAATATGATCGCCACATTGCAGGCTCTTTTGAAAGGAGAGGATTAAAAATCTCAGAAGATAATTTAGGACAGTTCATAAAGGAAGTTGATAGAATAGCTAGAATAGCGCCCTGGTTTGTTTGCACAGGATCGCTGACCTTGCCTAGTTGGAATAAATTAGGAAAGGATATTGAAAGAGCNGCAGAACAGGAAGTGCTTGCGGCTGGAGTTAGACCAATGTGGAAGTTAGTGAAGGCATGTATAGAAGATAAGAAATGTGAGGCACAAGTAAGATGGGGACAGCAAGTATTAGAGGAAGTTCAGGAGAGCACGTCAGAAACAGAGCGCGAGAGGAAACAAGGTGCATGGAAAAAGCAGAACCCCGAAAAGGGAAAAGAGAAACTAAAGAAAAGTAAAGAACAAAAACTATCGCCATTGGGTACAAATAAATAAATGTAAGCCACTATACCCATTGGCAGAGTTAGAGTTACTTGTTCTGAGGAGTCAGGGTTGTCAGACAGTGATGGGGAAACCCTGAAAGAGGCTGCAGCTGAATATGAATGTGAAAGGTACGGTTCTAATGCAAAACTGAAAGTAAAAACATCCCTGACTGCTCCGCCACAGGATGCGGAAGCAGGCAGCAGTATGGGTGAATCTTCTTTTATTCCTCACCAAGCACATAGAAAATTACAACTGGCATTCCCTGTCTTTGAGGATGCCAATAATGCTAGATTTTATCAGCCAATTGAACATAAGTTGGTAAAAGAGTTAGCAGAAT
>NC_034598.1:46342654-46361258 GCF_900095145.1 Mus pahari
AGAAGTGCGAGTGGGTGTGTAGGGGAGCAGGGGCCGGGGGAGAGTATAGGGAACTTTTGGGATAGCATTTGAAATGTAAATAAAGAAAATATCTATTAAAAAATTAAAAAAAAAAACAGAAAGTCTCTCTTGGAAGGAACATTGGAAATATGGAGTAACACAAGGCAATTAACCTGCTATTATCCTTTCTGGACCTATGCTTTATAATTTCATAGTACTCTAACTAATCTCCTTAGAGTTAGTAGTTTCCAACCCTATGAGGGTTGGATTTACCTCCATCATAGGCCATTCAGGTGCCCACCCTTTTATGGTTATAATAGAGACATCAGTTCCAGGGTCAATTATTCTTGTAAAAGTTTTTCCTCATATATAAATACAGTAGTGGTTTATCATTATTTTTCAATGAAGTGCTTAAATCTACAGTTTGTTGTATATTATCAAATTCTCTCTCAGTAAGTGAAACACATTTTTTCTCATGAAGTGTTGGGGTAATCTTTTTGTGTACTGTGTAAAGGTTGTCTTTTTATTACTCAAATGTTGATTTCTATACCAGCAGAGAATTGAGTACAGGCTGGACTTTGGCATTGTTCAATTTATGAAGTACTACCTGTCTAGGTGTTTTGCAAACACACTTTCCTCACCTAAGAGCTTTATTAAAGAGCTGATGGCCTATAGCTAAGCAGGAGAGGAAAGTAGAAATTTCCAGGCAGAGACACAAATGGTGGGAAGAATTTTGTGGGGCATGAAGAGGGGGCCTGAATTCATATCCTGGTTATGGTTCTTGCTGTTAAGAGTTGGTAGGCCATGCATAGTTCTTCTTATAATGTTTACATAAGCATTCCTTAGCTCAGTGTTTTGATCTTTTTTTTCTTGCATTTAGGATATAAGCCATAAGCTCCTTATTTCTGGGTATTGGTGTTTCAAGGGCAATTTACATTGTTTCTTTAAGTGGCACAATAGGCCCCCATTCAAATACTCGGCAGTCATCTGTCTTGAAAATCAGATAATTTTGTTCTGTTTGTAGATCCATGTTTTTCTACATAACTTAGAAAGTCTATAACATTTCCTGTCACTTTCTGAGGCCTAATTAGTTCTTGGCAGTCTTCACTGGTATTAAACCCAACTCTTTTAACAATAACTCTTGAATTTGTTCCCCTTTTACTTGTTTCTCAATAGCATCTTTGAATTTCCCTATAAAAATCACCATAAGGCTCAGAGGGATGTTGTATAATTGTTATATAAGTAGAACTGACATTAAGTTGGCAGGAGCCATGCCTAGCCAGAATCAGTGTGGATGTGTAGAAAGGTATAGATTACTAGATAGCAGGTTTCCTTTGAGCTCCTTGCTGTAGTATAGAGGTCCTGCAAGACGATCCTGCTCTATCTCCTGTCGTTTTCTGGAGCAATATCTGTCCCTGGATCTCTCTTCTTGGTCTAGTTGCTGTTGCTATTGAGCTTTTCATGGTGATTTGGGCACAGGAAAATAAGGAGGGAATGTTTTGAGAAATGGAGAAAAATTCTCTTGGGCAAGGTTTGAGAAGATGAAACTAAATGGGAATACTGTGGGAATCGATAAAATTTCCTATGACTCCTACTCAGCCTGATTTTTTGACTACTCCAACTGCTGTAAGACAAGTTACTTTATGTGAACCCTCTAAAGAATGTTTAATGTGTCCTTTTGATTGTATTCTGAGAGACGATGATACAAATGGTATCAGGAACTTACTGGTCCATTGGCTACAGGACTGATTGCCCAGAGCAAAGCTTAAATTTTATACTTATCCCTAGAATAGCTGGCACAAGGTTAAATGGAGAGTGTGCTTACCATAAACCCAAAAGAGCTGTGCCTTATGTTATTAACATTTTAGGCTATTTAGCATGTTAATTGGCAGGAAGAACATGGTGTGCACCCAGAGTAAAGAAATCTGTTATGAAATTGGCTTGGCTTGACCCCCTCTGCCCTATTCAAGGGCATACATAGAAAGAGTTGGATAGTATCGCATAATGGAAAAAGTAGAATATAACATTCTTCCTTTTTGGGAATGCATGAGGAGAGCAGGTCTGGCTTCTGGAACTAACGTACAAATGAGTGCACTTCAGTAAAAATTAAATGCTTATTGGTAGCGTTGGGTGAAGCTACTTCATGAAACTCCTTAAAGAATAGCAATAACGCCTTGAGATTTGCTTCTCAGGACAAAACGTCCTTTTTTAACCACAAAGGACAGTTGGACAAAACATCTTACCTTGTATTGAAAGCGCTAGTTGTTTGCTAACTTCGGGAGCTGTCTGTTTCCTGCCAGACCTGTTGAGAGAGGTAGAGCTCTTTAAATGTTGGGTTGATATCCCAATTGTGACTATTCTTGTTCCCCAGATATGGAAAGAGACTGTGGGTGGAATGCTAGGGGAATACAATAATGTAACCTTGAAAATTCTTGGAAATTGATTGTGTAAAACCTGTGCACCACATGCTTTGCTGTATAGACTATTGAAAAGACACATAAAAGAGGTCCTCTTTGAGAGCAGACAGATGATGTGTGATCAACATATCCCTGCATGTGTCTCCATTCTTTCCACACCGACTCCACACCTGACCTTCTTCTCTTGACCCGAACTTTGGTGGAGCTGGACTCTGGCATCAGATCCTGTATCTGTTCTTATCCAGACAGCCTTGGCTATGTCCCTAACATTTGGCCGGTCTGCAGGGGCTTTGTTAGGCAATTGATAATCTATGGGTACCAATCACCATTCCCTGTAAGCATTTCCTATGAGATAGTTCCAGGATTACCCGGTAGTCCTAGTTCTCAAACTTTTCAAGGGCTTCATCTGCAAACTACATTTAGCATCAAAGAGATTGTATATCATTGCTTCAAACAAAAAGATATTCATAACAATATGAATTATATCCATAGGAAGCTTAAGCCTTTATATTTCTTTCATTAGATCCACATTTAATCACTGATAAGCATTTTTTTTCTTTTTTGCTGAAATTATACAAGTAATGCCAAGCATACCTTAGGAGGTAGGTAGGAACTGGTACACAATTTTGATTCCCTGCCATGCCATATCTTGCCCAGGTTGTAAGGTTAGCTCATTTCATAAGATCTCCTAAATACTCATCAGAAGTGTAGAGGATTCAAGATTATGTTGACAATTAAATTCCTCACCCCAGGCTTCCGGATCATTTTCAATCAATAGAGGATACATGAATTTTAAGGGAGTTTCAATAGTGGTGCTAAGGGAACCATTACTGTCACAGTTGTCATTGGAACCATTTTTATCTTTAATTTTCCCTGAATGGGAGCATCTCCTTTTTTGCTTCTTAAACCAATTTAAAAGTTTGATCATCCATTTGCTATTCATTCAAGTAATTGATCAACTCTTCCTTATGATCAATATTCTCCTTCTCAACGTATTTTGAAAACAGTCTGAAATGTCTTAATGTCCATGTAACCAAAATTGATCAGGGATATTTTCTCTTTGTTTATAGCCTTTTCAATATTCTTTCCCATAGTTCTTTACCTAAAGTTTCTTCTAGAGAACATGATTTATAATCATAAACAACTTGCAGGCAATGTAACATCTGTGATTTTAATACTTGTGTTCCTCCTTTCTTAAAAAAAAAAAACAACAAAAACCAAAAATGATGCACAAACTCAATATAAGGCAAAGTCTTTCCTGGCTTCTTTCCCATCATTCTTACTCATCTGCTTCTCTGAGGGTCCATGATCTCTCATCTCATAGCTATCTTCAGGTCCCTGAAGTGAATAGTATGTGTGATGGCTATTCCTGGTTGTCAGTTTGACTACATCTGAAATGAACTACAATCCTGAATTGGAGGGCTCACCTGTTATCCAGATCTTGAAGCTGGAAGACACAAGTTTCTGACCTGGATCTTGGCATGGAGCTTTTGAGGTATAGTGGCTATGAAAATCTTAGGTCTGGACAAGGTAGTGCACACCTTTAATCCCAGGAGACTCTGGAATTAAAGTTAACCGGGGACAAAAGGAAGTCCCAGATTCAGGCGTGGTGGTACACAGCTTTAATCTGGGCCACACCTTATGCTGGAGGCCAACATAGGGACGTTGGAAGAAGGAAGATTATTTTCTTTATTGCTTGCACTTACTGGCCAACACATTTGTTGGAACCTGCTACAGAAGACCAGCTGAAACTGGTGAGGCTTAGTAACTACTAGATTCTTGAACTTACCGTTCACAGCTGCCCATTGTTGGGTTAGTTGGACTACAGACTGTAAGTCATCACAATAAATTCTCTCAATATAGAGAGACATCCCATAAGTTCTATGACTCTAGAGAACACTGACTAATAACAGAAGTTGGTACCAGGAGTGGTTCTAGAGGAGCAGAAGTATAAAGATGAATCTTTTAAGAATCTGGAAATGGCTTAATAGTTTTCCAGCACCTTTTAATTCACCATTACCTTCAACTACTGAAAGCTCTCCAGATAATCTCTCTCCAGGGAGCTCAGAGTATATTAAAGGCCTGTGGTAGAAACTATATTTCAAACTTAAAGAAGCTAATGCCTTTGATTATCTTGATCCATCAATTTTAACTGGCAATGAATTTGGTGACCTGGTATACAAAATTTTCTACAATTTTGGGAAAAAAAGGAAAATGATTTTGCTGGCTTGTTGCTTTTAGTATCTCTGGACAACTTGAAAAGTCCAAAAAAATAAAAAAACAACAACAAAAAAAACGGGCCTGGTAGTCCACGCCTTTAATCCCAGCACTTGGGAGGCAGAGGCAGGCGGATTTCTGAGTTCAAGGCCAGCCTGGTCTACAGAGTGAGTTCCAGGACAGCCAGGGCTATACAGAGAAATCCTGTCTCGAAAAACAAACAAACAAACAACAAAAAAAGAATGAGCTGTATGATAAAATTGAATGGCTCTGAAATTCCCCCAAATGGGAGGGACTCTCACTCAAGCCCCAGGATGATGCGATGCCCAAGAACTCACGAGAGACCAGTCTTGATGCAAACAGCAAGAGGTTTAATCAGGAAAGGCCAGTGCACTGGGGACCCATGCAAGGGTAGAGGAGTCTACCACGAGCTCAAGGGGTAAGTGGTCTATAAAAGCAGAAACCGCAAACACCTGGGCAATAGCATTTGGCAAGCATAACGGGTTCAAGGAACGGTTAGACTATTCTGTACTAACATTTCCTAAAACAATTGAACAAGTTAAACTTCTACTCTGTGGTTAGTCCATCCTGGAACAATGGGATGAGTTAAACTTTTACTCCCTGCCATTAGTGAGGTCTATTTTGGACACAAGTCTAGGGGCTTACATAATTTTTCACTCTCTCTCAGGATCTTTCAGCTCCAGATGCAAATAAACAATCTAAAGGTTTCTAAATGTGCCCTTGAAGAGAATCTTATCTCCAGCAGCCATAGAACTTGAGTTTCAGAAAATCAAACTGAAGCCCTCATTATAAGATCGGCTGAAATACAGCGAAAATTCAAGTCTCAGCCTCAGAGGGTGTCAGCAGTTAAAGTAAGGGCATTAATTGGCAAAGAATGGGATCCTATAACATGGGGTGGGGATGTGTTGGAAGACCCTGTTGAAGGTGAGAATGATGAATCTTCAGATTCTCAAGGGTTTTCCTCACCTGTAGAAGAGTAACCGCAGCCTTTCCCCTTGAAATAATGCCTCTTTCACATGAGGAAATTAATCCCTCAGAGTCTAATAAACCAGCAGTGACTTTCTATGAAGAAAATGCCAGGCAAGACAATACTGACCTTCCTCAAGGCCCACCAATAGTTTCTTCTAGACCTATAACCAGACTCAAGGCAAAGCAGGCCTTTAGTGAGGAGGTAGAAAGTGTAGTCCATGAGGAAATGCTCTGTGCTACTAAAGAGCTTAATGAGTTTGCTGATTCATTCAAGCAGAAGTCTGGGGAATATGTGTGGGAATGGATTTTAAGAGTGTGGGATAATGGTGGAAGGAACATAAAACTAGATTAGACTGAGTTTATTGACCTGGGCCCTCTGAGTGGAGATTCTAGGTTTAATATGGAAGCTCACAAAGTTAAAAAAAAAAAGGTTTCAGAAGTTTGTTTGAATGGTTGGCTGAAGCATTTATCAAAAGATGGCCTACTGAAAATGAGTTGGAGTTGCCTGATATCCTGTGGCTTATTGCTGACAAAGGGATTTTAAGGTTCAGGGAAATTGCAATTGTGTAAAACCTAATCCCCCACAATGGGAAGATCCAGAAGATATTTCCTGCACCATCCCTATAAGATGAAAACTGGTGAGAGGGAAACCAGTACATTTGAAGAGTTTTGTTCTTGCCCTTTTCCTTGTCCCAGGCCTTAGGGTAAGAGATGCTGCAGCTCAACTGGATAAATTAAATGCAATGGGTGTAATTTGGCCTCGAGGTAGCAAGGGCTAAACTAAGTGAATGGATGGACAGTTCTACAAGATGGCTCTCACATGGCTATGATTAAAATTGTGACATCTGTTAAGGCATTGTTTCCTTGCCTTCTTTCTTAGAGGAAAGTCTAAAGGTAACTTATCAGTTACCTGACATTGAGTTATATGGCTTCATGAGAATTTAATAATCACTAAACTTAGCTTATTTACACTTTTGCTGAAAAGCATAAAACTTCTGGGTACATTGAAATTTCTTTAGAGGTGCACATGTATCAGCTTGCACATGAAGATTACCTTCCAGATCTTCTAGAATTTTTACAATGTCCTTCACTATTGTGGTCTTCCCATTTGTAGCCTCAAATATACTACCAGAAAATTATTTTATTGGAAATTATGCAAAAGTTCTTAACTATTTGCCTCCAACAGACACCCAGATGTTAAACAAAGGTCCTAACCCACTACTATTGTTATATTTGAATTCTCATGTGATTTGCATCAGTCTAGAGAGCCATCCTTGGGATAGCACACATCCCAAGATTACCAAAAGAATAGAATAGATTGCTGGGTGCTAGGCAAGCTGCTACTAGTGAGCAGCTATAATGCTGGAGGCTTCAGATACAGGGTACACTGAGTCTTACTGCTTCTTCTCACACCTTTGCATCCCACAGGCAATCTCCATTGCCTGTTTTTCCCTAAGACACTCATGACTCCTCTTTTTCCCTGGTGATGACCATTCTTGTTTCTGCCCAAGCATGCCCTAGGAACCATGCTTTCATTTTCATTTTTTAGTTGCTTGGACATAAAGAAGCTACAGAGAATATTCTAATATAGCCTCCTCAGTTAGCTTAGATGTTTTCTATGTCCTATGGTCCCTAAACTATGAGTGAGTACTTAATGCGACTCTATCTTTTTTAACCTAGGCAGTCTGATTTAATGAAAGATGTCTCGCAGGGCAGGATTAAGTCCAAGTTTATTCATACTCTATTTGTATTTAATTTGGAGATTGTAACCAAGATTGATGGATTATAAAATTCGAGAAGAAGGTCAATGAAATGTTTATGTTTTTTTTGGAGATAGGGGTTTTCTTTATAGACCTGGCTGTGCTAGAACTCACTCTGTAGACCAGGCTGCCCTTGAACTCACAGAGATCTTCCTGCCTCTGCTTCTCTTGTGCTGGGATTAAATGTGTTCACCACCACTACCTGGCATTAAGGAAATGTTCAAAGGGACTATTTGAAGTTTATCTTTCAAGGTAGCCAAACACTCTCTAATGTACACCCACTAAAAGCTTACTTATCTTGTTGGAATGTGAAGCTTTATATACACATTCCAGAAGTTTGGCTGCATGAAGTTCAAGTACAGATAGGTTAAAGTCAGACAGACAAAAATACAAGGAGAATTCAGTGAGGTCAAAAGTAATCCAGAGTCACATCTTTAAATGTGGAGACACCAAACATACTTTCTTCTCCTTGGTCTCCAATGAAAAGGAGGAGAATACAAGTATCCATCCATACATCAAAAGAAGCGGATCACCTAATAAATTAATTTACTTGTTAATTTTCTTATGCCACATGGCAGTAAGAAAAAGTTCTCATGGTTTTAGTGCAGAATTCTACCAATCTTTCAAATAATGGCTAATACCAATACTCCTCAAAATATTTCACAAAATAGGAATAGAAGAAACACTGCCAAACTCATTCTGTGATAGCAAAGTCACCTTGATACCTAAACCACACAAAGACTCCACAAAGAAAAAGAATTTCAGACCAATTTCTCTTATGAATATCAATACAAAAATCATAAAATAGTCACAAACTGACTCCAAGAACACAGCATTTATCCCATCAAGAAGGCTTCATCCAAGGGATGCAGGGATGCGGGGATGGTTCTATATATGAAAATCCATCAATGTAATCTACCATATAAATAAACAAAAATGTCACATGGCCAACTCATTAGATGCTGAAAAGATCTTTTGACAAGATACTACACTACTTCATGTTAAAATTCTTGGAGAGGTCAGTGATACAAGGTGCATAAAACATAATAAAAACAATATAAATCAAGCCAATAGCCAACATCAAATTTTTTTTAAACAACTACAACAACAAAACCCCAAAGGCTTTGTTTGGTTTTTGTTGTTGTTGTTGTTGTTGTTGTTGTTGTTTTTTTAAAGATTTATTTATTTATTATATGTAAGTACACTGTAGCTGTCTTCAGACACTCCAGAAGAGGTAGTCAGATCTTGTTACAGATTGTTATGAGCCACCATGTGGTTGCTGGGATTTGAACTCTGGACCTTTGGAAGAGCAGTCGGGTGCTCTTACCCAATGAGCCATCTCACCAGCCCGCCAACATCAAATTAAATGGAGAGAAAGTTAAAGCAATTCCACTAAAATTAGGGGCAAGACAAGGCTGCACACTCTCTTCCTATCTCTTCAACATAGTACTTGAAGTTGTAGCTAGAGCAATAAGATACGTAAAGGGGATAACATGATACAAATTGGAACGAAGAAGAGACAGAATTGCTCAATATTTACAGATAATATGATAGTTTACATAAGTGACCCCCCACCCCAAATTCTACCAGATAACTCCTACAACTGATAAACACCTTCAGCAATGTAGCTGGATACAAAATTAACTTACAGAAATCAGTAGTCCTCCTTTTTATGATAAATGGACTGAGGAAAAAAATATGAAAGCAACACCTTTACTATAGCCACAAATAACAAAAAATATGTTGGTGTAACTCTAACAAAGTAAACAAAAGACCTGTATGACAAAACTTCAAGTTCCTGAAGGAGATTAAGGTAGGTGTCTTAACATAGTGAAAATGGCCATCTTACCAAAAGCAATCTAACATTCAATGCAATTCTCATAAAATTTCCAACACAATTCTTTACAGACCTTGAGAGAGAAATACTCAACTTCATATGGAAAAAAAATTGGATAGCTAAAACAATCATAAACAATAAAATGACTTCTGGAGGAGTCACCATCCCTGATTACAAGCATACTACAGAGCTATTTGTTAAAAACTTTATGATATTGGTATAGATACAGACAGGTTGATCAATGGAATCGAACTAGAGACCCAGAAATAAACCCACACATCAGGTCAGTCTTCCTGTGGTACCCTAACAACTGGAGCAGGTTCTGTCCCTGAAGCTGTGGCCTGTTTGCAGAATTTGTTCCCCTATCTAGGCTGCCTTGTCTGCCCTCAGTGGGAAAGGAGTCTAATGCTGCAGAGATTGTTCCAGAATGAAAATCTACAGATTTGGGGGCGGGGGGAGTCAGGGGCACTCCCTCAGAGGAGAAGGGGAGGGACTGTGTAAGGGAGAGACCAGGGGGCAAGGATTCAGATGTAAATTGTTCCTACCTGCAGGACCCAGTTATGGGGGTGGGGGGTGAGTCCGAGGGGGACCATGCCTGAAAGAGAAACAGGCGAGAAAGAAGGAAGGAGCGAGACCAAGCAATGATTGTCAAGGTCGTTTATTGTGAGCACGGTTACAGAATAAAATCGGTAAGAAGGAGGAAGTAAAGAGGGAGAAACTTGCAGCCCGGGGGCAGGGGTAGTTCTGCATACCTGCCCGGGAACACACTATCTTCTCCTAGCTCAGGGAACATCCTGTGTGAAAATTTGCAGTTACTATTATCTGATCTTGGTGTTCTGTCAGCTGTCATTTCAAAAGGTCAGAAGTTTCTCAAGCAGGGAGGGGAACTTTGGCTTATGGCTCAGTGTCAGTCTCCAACAGTAAATAAATACATAAATTTAAAAAAGTAAACACACTAGCAAGTAAAAGAAAATACTAGAAGGGCTGAAATATGGAAATGGTCTTAGATTACAATGGCTGGATGTTTCCTGAATAAAAATGTCTAAAAAGCTTTTGTATTTTATAAAATTGCTAGTCAGTTATGTAAGAAACCTAAAGGATGAGAGTTTATGTATATAAATATATGTATTGGTTTTTCGAGACAGGGTTTCTCTGTGTAGCCTTGGCTGTCCTGGAACTTACTTTGTAGACCAGGTTGGCCTCGAACTCAGAAATCCGCCTGTGTTTGCCTCCAGAGTGCTGTTGCCTCCCGAGTGCTGGGATTAAAGGCGTGCACCACCACGCCCAGCCCATTGATTTTTAATAAGTGTATTTTTTTTATAATTTAACTAGCTCCCCAATAATTGAGACTGTGTTAATATATTTATTTAAGAAGCTTTAAGGGCAAAGTAATTGAGTAGTTATGACTCTGCTTTAATCTTCAATACTAATCTGGCTACTTAATAGCCCAAATCCCCAACATACTTGCATTTAATGTCATTCTCCAGGTCTCTTCTGGACTCTCTCCCCCTGGGTCATCTCTACTCCCCCTGTCCCCCAGCTGGGATGAAATCCTGACCTATTCTCTCTCCTGTTCAGTAATCGACAGGTAAGATTTTATTCAGAAGTCAGAGAATCAATAGTGAGCACTACTTGTACAACAATGAGGCAGGAGGCACTTAGAATAGGAATTGAAACCAGACATGGGGTCAGAGATGTCAGCATTCGGTAAGACAAAGATAATCTTCTCACAGGAAACAAAACATTATGTCTACATTTCTCCTTAGTTAATAAAAGGCCCTTTCTGTTTGGAAACTTTGGAAAAAGTATTTTACAATCTATTCTATCTTGGTGAGTTTAAATTCTGTGTCTAAATCCTTCTTTACCATAACTTGCATAGACCTTAATACATTTTCCTAAATCCTAAACACTTTAAACATTTATGGGAGACTTTAATTGTCTAGTGTTCAACCCCATCAGACAGCCGAGAAGGAATAATTACCTGAGTACAAAGGGTAAGCAAGCAGCTTCCAAAATTAAAGAAATGAGAGGAAAAGCTGACTGCCTGGAACGTTTCATCCTTACTGAGTCCAACGATCTCAAAAGTGTTTTCAGAGCTCTGATATTTGAGCTAAGTGATTCTAGGAGCTGTGGGAAGGAAGGAAGTTAAAAGTGATAACATATTTAGAGGAAAATCCCCATGACTAAGAGAATAGAATCTCTGGCCTAACATTCCAATGAGAATTGGACAAGGACCCATACCTATGATGCAAGGGTCTCACTCTAAACCATAATAATGGAATAGATGCAATAATTGTTTGTTTGTACTTGAAGCCTGGCTAAGGATTATTGAATCAACTAACACTAAACAGGTACCCCTCCTCATTGTACTTCCTTTTCTTTTCTTTTCTTTTCTTTTTCTTTTCTTTTCTTTTCTTTTTTTTTTTTTTAAGATTTCTTTATTTACTTCATGTATGTGAGTACACTGTCGCTGTCTTCAGACACACTGGAAGAGGGCATCGGATCCCATTATGGATGGTTGTGAGCCACCATGTGGTTGCTGGGATTTGAACTCAGGACCTCTGGAAGAGCAGTTGGTGCTCTTACCCTTTGAGCCATCTCTCCAGCCCCTCATTGTACTTTCTTGATTCAACACAGTACATAGTGATGACATCTTAAATGAGTTTAAAAAGAATGGTATTTATAGAAAAGACAAAAGGATATATGCTTAATAGATCAATTATGAGTATTTTCCATCAAATTGGATTAAGAAATTCAAATATTTTTAATCTTCCTACCCCAGTAAAACCTTAGTTTCCTCAGAGACCCACTTGTCTTTCAAAGATCCACTTGTCTCTGGAGCAGCACCTCTTTCCTCTTACTTCTTCATATCCGTTGCAGCAATACTTTCTAGTCTATCCAAATGAATAAGACTGAGATGAGACTCAAGCCAAAGGGGAAGTGATACAGCCACCACCTCTTTAGAATAAAAACCAACAAAGCCTCTGCTTAGGGCAAGAACATAGCTTCTAGATGAAGAGTAACCTTTTCCTTTTCCAGACACTAAAACGGCAATGCTGGTCTCTTCCTTGACCATCCCGAACTTACTTCTAATATGCCCGCATAGAAAACAACTTTAAGAATGATTTAACACCGGTCTCCTGCCATCCAACACTTTCTCAGAGGTGCTAGTTTTATGTTCTTGCCCAAAGGCCAACTTGGCCAGGACTGTTTTGGTGCTTCAGGAGGTCTTGAAGGAGTCAAGGGAACCTGGCTCTTTGGCCTGAGGGGCTGTCGTTATCAGCTCCAAGGCCACCTGTGCTCAATCTGAGGCATTCTGTATTCTTGTCAGCATTGCTCAATTGGTTTCTGCTGACTGATTCTCCCTCTGCAAACAGTGTATCAGACATGCACTTCTTAATAAACTTGTTTGGCATGAGCCATCATCATCTTATACTGATACCTCCCTGGACCAGAATTGTTGGTGTATTGTGCCATAGACCAGGCTGGTTTAAACTACTGATCCCCTGCCTCTACTTCACAAGGTTGCACGATAAGCCAGTGCCACCGCAGAAGGCTGGGACACTGTTATGTTTGGTCAGCGACGGGCATTTAAGAGAGGTGTTTGCAATCCACGGTGTGCCTTATTGAAATTGCTGATGACTGGTGACTATCCATCCGGTAGTTTAAATCTGACCCAAATGGAAATGGGCTTTCTTTCAGTTGTGAGGCGGGAGGGGGGGGTCAATCCACTATACATTGTTTAATGATCTGCATATGCTAGAGACCCTATGCCTATATGAAGGAGAAGTTCCCCCCACTAGGTGCAGGGACGACTTTGCAGTCCAGGTGTAAGTTGGACAAAACCAATCTGTTCTGTGCTTGGGGTGGAGGACAGGGCTGAGAATGACTGGGCTGCATCCCTTCACAGCGCTCAGTCGCTAAGGGAGATGCTCCTGTCACTCAGGCCTCACTAGCTAATCAGGGTCTCCAGGCGGAACACCAGTCGCAATGGAGGCGGGCACTTCCGTTCTGCCATGCCTTAGGTTCCGCAGTGTGACTGAGGAAGACTCCTCCATCCATGTTCCGCGCAGTGACCCTGCTTCCCGCCGCTGTGAGGAGAGTGGGGCGAGGTCCGAATCCGCGCCATGGTGAGCGGGGCCGCCGTCCCCACGCAGGGAGGAGCAGATCCGCGGGAGCCCTGTGGGGTTGACCCGGGGTGCGGGAACCGGCGGCGAGACGCGGCGCCCGGTGTCATTCGTTTGTTCCCGAGGTTTGGTCCCGCAGGTGGAAGCGGGACCTCTCCTTGACTTGGTTCTCCTGGCTGCGCCTGCGCACAGCCTGGGACTCGGGAGCTGTGCTTATAAACCATTCTGGGCTGGCTGCAGAGCTGGCGCATGCGCGGCTGTCGTTGTTAGGGGAGACAGTGGCTGGCTGGCAGACCTCTAGTTTCCCTAGTGTCTTCCAGAAGTTCTGCACCGGGCACTTGACATTCGGGTGTAGCATCCATCGCAGTTAACTCTGCACAGTGTAAAGCCTGTGTTATTAACACATTCGCCTGTAGATGCCACGGTGGTCCAGTCACGTGTGTTAGTAAGGCCAGACTCACTGTGTTTCCCTGCCTGAGTTGTCAAAATCGACCGAATATTAATTGTGTTTTTGAACTAAGTGTTCTCTCATGTTCTGTTGGTCTCAGACAGCACAGTCTTTATCGAAGGTGTAGGGTAATTTAGAAGTCAGACGGTGTCACTGCTGTTTATTCAGTCTGTGAGCTCACGTTTTCATTCATGATGACCTTTTGTCATCGTTTTTTTTTTTTTTTTTTTTTTAAAGATTTATTTATTTATTATATGTAAGTACACTGTAGCTGTCTTCAGACACTCCAGAAGAGGGCGTCAGATCTTGTTATGGATGGTTATGAGCCACCATGTGGTTGCTGGGATTTGAACTCCAGACCTTCAGAAGAGCAGTCGGGTGCTCTTACCCACTGAGCCATCTCACCAGCCCGTCATCGTTTTTTTTTTTAAAGTGGTTTTAAGTGCTGAGCCATCTCTCCAGTCTTAAACTTGACAGATTTTCAGAAATTTGCATGTGTATATGCCTGTGCACAAGATGAAATCTGAGCGTTAGGAGAATTTAGGTTTGCTTAAGAATCTGTCATTGGGTGCTAGGGGAAGACTCAGAAGGTATACTGGTTAGATTTGGTAAGCTTGGAACAAGCTAGACAGACTGGCCTGTGGGCACATGTGTAGGGTATTCTTCTGATTAATGATTGATATAATAGTGCCCATCCCACTGTGTTTGGTGCTGCTGTGGGCCGGTGGTCTTGGGTCACATAAGAAAGCAGTCTTAGAAAGCCATGAGATGGGAGCAGTGCCTTAGTCAAAGTTCTACTTCTGTGAAGGGATGCCATGATCACAGCATCTCTTATTGACAGAAATCATCTAATTAGGTCTTGCTTATTAGCTTTAGAGGTTTGGTTATGGTGGGAAGTATGGTGGGACATTGTCAGACATGGTGCTGGAGAAGAAGCTGAGAGTCCTAAATCCAGATCAGCAGGCAGGAGGAGAGCCTGTGAGCCTGGCCCGAGCATTTGAAGCTCCAAAGCCCAGGCCCAGTGACACGCTTCTTCCAAGAAGGCCACGCAAACTCCAAAGCAATGGAAGGTCCTCGCCTTGTCAAGCAGCACCTCACTCTAATGACCAAGCATTGAAACCCATGAGCCTGTGGGTACTATTATTTGAACTACTAGAGGTTGACAGCATATGTGGGATGTATAAGCCTGCAGTGTGTAGTTATAGAAGTTTGCAAAATCTGTTCACAGGAGCTTGAGACTTGGCATTATAAAGAGATTTTTTATTTACTAATCTCGAAGTGTGTGGTGTGATTTCTCATTGGCAAGGCCCATTAATTCCAGAACAGCTTCACCTTCAGGCTTTCTGGGAAAATCCTTTACAGCAAGCTCTCTTGTGTTGACTCAGGTTTTCTTCTAAGGCCTTGCTGCCTTTCTGAGTCAACCTCCTCATTTCTTGGATTAAAGGTTTCTAGCACCACACAGTTTTGAAAACACCCATTTGAACCATGTAGTAGGCTGGCCAGATCAAGAAAAAGATTTGTGTGTTTCTTTCTTGAAACCAGAATAGAAGGAATAGTTTAGTGTGTAAACTGCAGGAGGAAACAGAAACAGACAGTAGCTGGATTACAGGTTTTAAGTTTCAGTTAGTGCTGCCTGCTGGTCTCCAGTATAAAGAATCTTCTGATGTTTCAGGAGACTTTCTGTGTACTTTCAGCATGCATTAATTCATATGATAGGAATGAAGGCAAACCAAATTGGTGGATGTTTAATTTGGGGAGGTTACCTTGGGCCAATGAAATTTCCACTTGTCCAACTCTCTCATATGGGTAAGTGCAAGCCTAGTTGGCTCTCTTCAGTGTTGTGAGAGGTTGGAGACGCAGGGCATTTGTCTGTGGCCTGTGTAGCAGCATATAGCACTCAGCAAGTAACATTTTACACAGGGAAGTTCATAAACTCTCTTATTAATGACATTCACTTTACCAGGAATGAGCTTAATCTGTTTTAATGTGACCTGTAGTTATTTTATCTCCTTTAAAAGTCAAATATCAGCATCTGGCATAGTGTGGTGTAGGCATTGCCTCTATAGACTCATGTGTTTGAATGCTTGACTATCAGGAGGTGTAGTCTTGTTGGAATAGGTGTGGCTATGTTGGAAAAAGTCTGTCACTGTGGAGGTGGGCTTTGACGTCTCCTGTATGCACATGGCTGGCCAGTGTGACACAGGCTTCCTCTTCTGCATCCTGTGGATCAAGACTAAGAACTCTTTGTTTCTCTAGTAATATGTGTGCCTGGACGATACTGTGCTTCCTGCCATAGTGATCACGGACTAAACCTCTGAAACTGTAGCCAGCCCCAATTAAATGTTTTCTTTTATGAGAGTTGCCTTGGTCATGGTGTCTCTTCTCAGCAATAGAAGCACTGACAGCAGCAGGAAGAGAGAAAGACAATGGGCCTGGCTTAAGCCTTTGAAACTCAAATCATACCCCTCAATGACCCACTTCCTTGAAGACCACACTTCCTCCAACAAAACCATGCCTTCTAAACTTCCCCAAGCATGCCTTTCCCTGATGAACAAGCATTCAAGCATATAGACATGGGTGCCATCTCATTTAAACCACCACAGTATTACTTTTAAGTTTTCATTTGTTTTTATATACATCACTGCTCTAATCTCTCCTTGCTTCTATTCTCCAGTATTTCTCAATTAGTAATAATTTAATCTCACTTTCTTCAAGCAGTAATTCATTTATTTATAGTAATTCATTTATTTATTTACAGAGCGACGAGTCGTGTTGGTGTCTTACTTAGTTTTTCGGCTGCTGTGATAAAACACCAGGACCAGAGAACAAGTTGGGGAAGAAAGGGTTTATTTGGCTGACACTTCAGCAACACTGATTGTCATTGAAGATAGTCAGGACAGGAACTCAAACAGGGCAGAAACCTGGAATCAGGAGCTGATGAAGAGGCCATAGAGGGTGCTTCGCTTTGGCTTTCTCCATAGCATCTGCTCAGTCTGATTTCTTATAGAATCCAGGGATGGCTCCACTTCCAATGGACTGGGCCCTCCCCATTAATCACTAAGTTAAGAAATACCTTACATGCCTGTCTACAGCTGAATCTTATACAGGCATTTTTTGAGTTGAAGTTCCCTCTCCTCAGATGATTTTAGGCTGTGTCAGGTTGACAGAAAACTACCCAGCAGAGGAAGCCAGGCTTGCCTTGCACTCTGTGGTTAAGAATGATGTGAACACCTAAAACTTCCTCTGCTGCCCAGTGCTGCCAGTAAGGTTTTCAGGTCAGAAAAAAAATGAAGGAGACAACTTAGTGAGTTTCCTAGTGGAGTTCAGACTTTTACTGGGGAGATTTGAATGCACAGGTCCCTGTGTAAGAATTGGCACCAGTTGTCCACTTACAAGGTCTTGTAGTTCAGTCAAGGTCATTGTAGAGAAAGGGAGGTGGCACAAATGAGGGTGAAAGTTTTCCAGTTTTGTCTGTAGTTGCATTTATCAGAGATTAGTCAGGTAATCAGTTTTAGGTGATTGATGAACTTATTGATACATACTGCTTTTTGGTCTGAAGAATAGAGCAATCAAGAATATGGATAAACAAGTGAATTTTCTTCTAGAAACTGAATTACTGTAGCTAAACTAGGTTTGAGTTATTCTTGGTGCACTCCAATATAAAGTGTTAGTTCCTTGGGTACATAGGGCCATAAAGCCCATGTAAAATGTTTTAAAATATATTTTTGAGATCATGATTACTTAATTTAGCCCTTCCCTTTCCTCTCTCCTGGCCCTCCATATATCCCTCCTTGTTTCTGTTTTGTTGTTCCTACTTGAATTTGACCTAAGGTTGTCCAGGTCTTAAGTAAAGGAATGGCTGCACTAGACACTGAGTGTGTAATTGACTGTGTACACTATAGACTATACAACTGGGAGGAGAAATATAAAGTACTGTGGGAAACTGAAAGAGTTTCTACTTAAATGCAGATTTCCAGTATAGTGACTCTGTTCTTACAGGATGTAAAGCAGAGCTGGCAAGGTCTGTGTTGTGTGAGTCATTTGATCTCTGATGACAGTATAGGGGAGTTGCTACTCTAGTGAGGCCTATGTAACTGGGTGGCCCTTGCAAAAGAGGGTCTCTGGACAGGCCTTAGAGTGGGAGGGTAGCAGCAAATAGTAAAATGCCACTCTGTTCCCAGCAGGCCGCTTACCTCCTCTGTACCCCTGCTCAAGAGTTCTCTGGGTGCATGAATGAAAGACACACACACACACACACACACACACACGCACACGCACACGCACACGCACACGCACACACACACCAGCTTAATTTTTAAAATGCCTTCCTAGCTCAGTGGTTGGGTACTTCTAAATTTCCCCATGGTTGTTAGCACATATTCCCCTCCAGTATTCCTGAGCTAACATTTGTAAATCTATTTTTATCTTTGGTTTTTCAGAACCAAGCAGGAAGGGGACCCTGGGGCTACTTCACTGGATTCTTACATGTCGGTGGGCCTTTAATTCTGATCTCTCTGCCTCCTCCTCATGGTGATTCTCCTCTTCTCTCCTTTGGACCCTTGCCCTCGAAATCTAAAAGTCCTGCTTCTGTCATCTGGGTTGTTTTCAGCTGCTGGCTATTGTGAATAAAGCTGCTATGAACATAGTGGTGTCTTCTGGGTATATGCCCAGGAATGGTATAGCTGGATCCTCTGGTAGTACTATGTCCAATTTTCTGAGGAAAATTAAGTATGGCCCCCATAGACTCATGTTTTTGAACAAGTCTATGAGGGCCAGGGAGTGGAATGTAATGGTTTGTATATTCTTGG
>NC_034598.1:46361269-46373194 GCF_900095145.1 Mus pahari
CAGCCACTTTGCTGAAGTTGTTTATCAGCTGTAGGAGCTCTCTGGTAGAATTTTTGGGGTCATTCATATATACTATCATATCATCTGCAAATAGTGATAACTTGACTTCCTCCTTCCCAATTGGTATCCCTTTGATCTCTTTTTGTTGTCTAATTGCTCTGGCTAGAACTTCGAGTACTATATGGAATAGGTAGGGAGAAAGTGGGCAGTCCTGTCTAGTCCCTGATTTTAATGGGAGTTTCTCCCTATTTAGTTTGATGTTGGCTATTGGTTTGATATATATTGCTTTTATTATATTTAGGTATGCACCTTGAATTCCTGATCTCTCCAATACTTTTAACATGGGTATTGTATTTTGTCAAAGTCTTTTTCCGCATCTATGAGATCATCATATCTTTTTTTCTTTTTTCTTTTTATAGTGTATTACATTGATGGATTTCCATATATCGAACCATCTCTGCATCCCTGGGTTAAAGCCTACTTGATGTGTTCTTGGATTCTGTTTGTGAGAATTTTATTGAGTATTTTTGCATCGATATTTATAAGGGAAATTGATCTGTAGTTCTCTTTCTTTGTTGGGTCTTTTTGTGGTTTAGGTATCAGTGTAACTGTGGATTCATAGAAAGAATTGGGTAGTATTCCTTCTGTTTCTATTTTGTGGAATAGTTTGAAGAGTATAGGTATTAGATCTTTGAAGGTCTGATAGAATTCTGCACTAAAACCATCTGGCCTTGGGCTCTTTTTGTTTGGAATACTTTTAGTGACTGCATTTATTTCCTATGGGCTGTTTAGATGGTTTATCTGGTCCTGATTTAAGTTTGGCACCTAGTATCTATCTAGGAAATCATCCATTTCATCCAGGTTTTCTAGTTTTGTTGATTATAGACTTTTGTGGTAAGATCTTGTCGCAGACCCCTGAACTCTGACCAGCAGAGATGGGGAAGAATGACACAAATGCCAAGCAGGTTCCAAACAGATTTCTTCTTTATCTCCCCAAACAGCTTTTAATCTTTTCCCTCTCACAAGCAGCTTTTTTAAAACCCTCTCCCTGTTCCCACTAAAACTCAACTCCACTCTGCAACTCCTTCTTCAACTCTCGCCCACCTGAACTGTTTACAACCTTCTCTCCCAGAATCCTCCCCCTCCCTCTGGGGCATATCTTGTTTTTCCCAGCCCCCCCACCCCACCCCAGTTCCTTCCCAGCCAGGGGTGCATCCTGTTTTCAGTCCTCTGACCTGATCCCTTCCCCCTCTCCTGGATCAGGTCAGAGAGAGGGAGGCCAGTGATAGCCCATTAACTCAGCAGGCAATCCTCACAGGCTCAACAGTTCAGGCTTGGCACACTCGCTCCCTACAAGATCTGATCATTTTTTAAACTTCCTTGGTTTCTGTTGATATTCGCTTTTCATTCCTGATTTTGTTAATTTGGATACTGTCTCTGTGCCCTCTGGTTATTCTGGCCAAGGGTTTGTCTCTCTTGTTGATTTTCTCAAAGAACCAACTCCTGGTTTTGTTGATTCTTTGTATAGTTTTTTTTTTGTTTCTGCCTGGTTGATTTCAGCCCTGAGTTTGATTATTTCCTGCCTTCTCCTCCACTTGGGTGTATTTGCTTCTTTTTCTTTTAGAGTTTTCAGATGAGCTGTTAAGTTGCTAGTATAGTCTCTCTTCAGTTTCTTTTTGGAGGCATTCAGAGCTATGAGTTTTCCTCTTAGCACTGCTTTCATTGTGTCACATAAGTTTGGGTGTGTTGTGCCTTCATTTTCATTGAATTCTAAAAAGTCTTTAATTTCTTTATTTCTTCCCTAACCAAGTTATCTTTGAGTAGATACTTGTTTAATTTCCATGTGTATGTGGGCTTTCTGTTTTTTTTTTTTTTTTTTTTTTTTTTGCTATTGAAGACCAGCCTTAGTCCATGGTAGTCCAATAGAATACATGAGATTAAGTTAATTCAATGTTCTTTTATCTGTTGAGATGTTTTGTGTCAAAGTATATGGTTGATTTTTGAGAAGGTACCACGAGGTGCTGAGAAGAAGGTGTATTCTTTTGTTTTAGGGTAAAATGTTCTGTAGATATCTGTTAAATCCATTTGGTTCATAACTTCTTTTAGTTTCACTGTGTCTCTGTTTAGTTTCTGTTCCCATGATCTGTTCATTGGTGAGAGTAGGGTGTTGTAGTCTCCCAACAAGAATTGTGTGAGGTTCAATGTGTATTTTGAACTTTAGTAATGTTTCTTTTACAAATGTGGGTGCCCTTGCATTTGGGGCATAGATGTTCAGAATTGCGAGTTCATCCTGGTGGATTTTTACTTTGATACATATGTAGTGACCTTTCCCATCTTTTTTGATAACTTTTGGTTGAAAGCCTATTTTGTTAGATAGTAGGATGTGTACTCCAGCTTGTTTCTTGGGACTATTTGCTTGGAAAAAAATTTTTTCCTCCTTTTACTTTGAGGGAATGTCTGTCTTTGGCTCTGAGGTGTTTCCTGTATGCAGCAAAATGCTGGATCCTGTTTATGTGTCTGGTCTGTTAACCTATGTCTTTTTATTGGAGAATTGAGTCCATTGATGTTGAGAAATATTAGGGACAAATGATCATTGTTCCCTGTTATTTTTGTTGTTAGAGTTGGAATTATGTTTATGTGTTTCTCTTCTTTTGGGTTTGTAGTGAAAAGATTAATTTCTTGCTTTTTCTTGGATGTAGTTTTCCTCCTTGTGTTGGACTTTCCCTTCTATTATCCTCTGTAGGGCTGGATTAGTAGAAAGATGTTGTTTAAATTTGGTTCTATTTTGGAAAAGTTTGGTTTCTCCATCTATGGTAATTGTGAGTTTTGCTGGGTATAGTAGCCTGGGCTGGCATTTGTGTTCTCTTAGGGTCTGTATGACATCTGCCCAGAGACTTCTGGCTTTTATAGTCTCTGGTGAGAAGTCTGGTGTAATTCTGGTAGGTCTGCCTTTATGTATTACTTGACCTTTTTCTCTTACTGCTTTCAATATTCTTTCTTTTTTTTTTTTTTCAATATTCTTTCTTTGTTCTGTGCATTTGGTGTTTTAATTACTATTTGATGGAAGAACTTTCTTTTCTGGTCCCATCTGTTTAGTGTTCTGTAGGCTTCTTGTATGTTTATGGACATTTCTTTCTTTAGATATTTCTTTAGATATTTTAAACTTCCAACATTTTCATCTTCTTTCTTCTTTGAAGATGTTTGCTGGTCCTTTGAGTTAGGCATCTTCACTCTCTTCTATACCTATTATTCTCAGGTTGGGTCTTTTCACTGTGTCCTGGATTTCTTGAATGTTTTGAGATAGGAGCTTTTTGGTTTTTGTATTTTCCTTGACTGTTGTGGCGATATCTTGTATCTTCTGTCACTGAGATTCTTTCTTCTATCTCTTGTATTCTGTTGGTGATGTTTCCATCTGTGACTCCTGTTCTCTTTTCTAGGTTTACCATCTCGAGGGCTGTCTCTCTTTGAGTTTTCTTTAATGATTCTTCTTCCAGTTTTAGATCCGAGATGGTTTTGTTCAATTCCTTCACCTGTTTGATTTCGTTGTCCTGTATTTCCTGTGTTTCCTTTATAAGGGCTTCTACTTGTTTACTTATGTTCTGCATTTCTTTAAGGGAGTTAGTTATGCCCTTCTTAAAGTCCTCTATCATCTTCAAGAAATGAAGTTTAGATCTGAATCTTAGTTTAAGGGCGTGTTTGAGTATCCAGGATTTGCTGTGGTGGAAGAACTGGGTTCTGATGTTGCCAAGTCAAATTGGTTTCTGTTGCTTATGTTCTTATGCTTGCCTCTTGATATCTGGCTATCTCTGGTGTTATCTTGCCTCCCTGTCCCTGACTGGAGCCTGTCCTTCCTGTGATCCTGGGGAGTCAAGCTGCAACTGTGAGGTCAAGCTGCTACTAATATGTGTGCTGTGTGGGACGGGGCTCTACTCCCGGTGGGCACAGGTGGAAGACAGGCACAAATTGGAGCCAGAAGGCGCCTGTGAGGAATCTGCTTCTCTGGGTTGCAGGGGTCCTGGTATGAGGTCTCGGGGGGGTGGGGTTTAAGATCTCACCTGTGAAGCTGGATGTGTCTGAATACCAGGGGGGTCGAGTTGCAGCTGGGGTGTGTACTGTGAGTCTCTGCTCCAGTCTGGCACAGGTGGGAGCTGGAAGCACCCAGGTCTCCGGCTGGGCAGGAATCTGGTTCCCCTGGTTGCAGGGGTCCCTGTATACCAGGTTTCTGAGCAGGGTTTAAGGTCTCACCTGTGAAGCTGGATGTGTCTGAATACCTGGTGGTCCGAGCTGCAGCTGGGGTGTGTGCTGTCGATCAAATAATTCTACATCAGTCCCCTTATACAAAAGAAATATTAATTACAAGTATTTCATTAGTATGGTTAGGGTAAGTCTCTCTGCTTCATAGGAATGGTTTCTTGTCACAAACATTAACCTGTCTTCCTTGGAATGTTAGGCGTGGGCGTGCCCCCAGGACATCTTTTGACTAGTGTCTTAGGGTTTTACTGATGTGAACAGACACCATGACCAAGGCAACTCTTATAAGCACAGCATTTAATTGGGGCTGGCTTACAGGTTCAGAGGTTCAGTCCAGTATCATCAAGGCAGAAGCATGGCAACATCCAGGCAGGCATGATATAGGCACAGCTGAGAGTTCTGCATCTTCATCTGAAGGCTGCTATTGAACTGGAGTGAATGTTTAACTCTTTGGGGGAATTTTGAAAGAACCCCTAAGTACTTTCTGTATTTTTTGGTTTGTTTTCTTGAGACAGTGTATCACTATGTAGCTCTGGCATTCATGAAAATCACTACATAGAACAGCTTTGCCTAGAATCATGGAAGTCGCCTGTCTCTACCTTTTGGGGTCTGGTATTAAAAGGTTCACTCCTTTTTGAAGTTAGGGATTTTTTTTTTTTTGATACAGTTTTGCTAATATATACTCAATAGTGTTGATTTGTTTGAGTGTCTCTCCATATTACTTGTTAGTTGTTATTTCTCTGGCAGTGTCTTATGGAATTCAAAGAGGTGTGATCCTCCTTTTCTTTTTCTTTCTAAAATGACTTTGACTGCATTTTAAATTCTGTAATATGGAAAAAGTATGCGAAACACCCAGAATTATATAAATAGTGAAATGTACATTTACAGTGTAGTCAGTCTCACTATTTTTATTATGTACATGTGTGGGCTATTTTAGGCTGCGGTGACCTATGAGGATGTGCATGTGAATTTCACTCATGAAGAGTGGGTTTTGCTGGATCCTTCCCAGAAGAGTCTCTACAAAGATGTGATGCTGGAGACCTACTGGAACCTCACTGCTATAGGTAAGAATGCTAATTGTCTTTCACTTTCTAAACAAAGGGACAAATGTTTTTTTTTTGTTTGTTTGTTTGTTTTGTTTTTGGTGTACTTCTGTGATTTAAATTTGGTAAAGGAAGAATGTGGTGAATAATCAGACCTGGTTCTTAGGTACACCAGAGATACTAACTTAAAATTTTTATAGTATCTCACTCAGGGTAATGTTTTCTAGTTCCATCCATTTACCTGAAAAAAACAATCATGATGTTCTTGTTTCTAATAGCTGAATAGTATTCCACTGTAAATGAACCATGTTTTCTGTATCCATTCTTTGGTTGAGGTGATCAAGCCAACTCAGTCAGTCAACCAGGTTGCAAGGGAGGGAGTGAGGATTAGAGAAAGAAAAGACAATTAGACAGTATTATAATATGACCCCAACTAATACTGAAGCTGAAGTGGGTTTAATTTCTCCCAGCCTGCTTTTATATCATTCTAAGTACATACAAAGAATGTGGCCAGTCCTAAGGCATAAACAAAGGAGTCAAGGAATAAAGCATAAACAAAGGCCCCAAGGTCACTGTTTCTAGGGACTTATCAAGATGATCAAGATATAAGGAACACACATTCATTGGTTGTATTTTCTCTAACAAGCTGTACTTCTTTGTCCTAGCCCAAAGTCAAATATTCTTTCCAAATTCCTAGAAGCAGCCCCAAGAGCTCTCCACATTGAGGGACATCTGGGTTATTTCCAGTTTCTGGCTTTGTTGTGGGAAGTATTAAGAAATGAATCCACGGGCTGGTGAGATGGCTCAGCAGGTAAGAGCACCCAACTGCTCTTCCGAAGGTCCTGAATTCAAATCCCAGCAACCACATGGTGGCTCACAACCATCCGTAACAAGATCTGGAGCCCTCTTCTGGAGTGTCTGAAGACAGCTACAGTGTACTTACATATAATAAATAAATAAATCTTAAAAAAAAAAAAAAAAAAAAAGAAATGAATCCACACTACTGCTGGCAAGGTATCCACGGGCTGACTGGTAGTCACTGGCAGGCAACGGCCAGCCTGTTCTCATCTCATGGAGACTCTCTGACTCAGAGCTCCAAAATCTCTCCACCTAGGTCACTAAGCTCCCAGTGGTGGTTTGCTACCATGATTCAAAACTCCCACATCCTTTTGGGGTGCACATCAGTCAAACCCATGCTTTACCTTTCCCTCTGGAACCCAGTTGCACCACTGCATGAAGGAAAGCACCACACAAACTTAGTTCAGAATCAATGGTAACTCATTTGCTGGGTGCAACAACTAGAATCCTAATCTTGTAAGTCATCTTAAATCTAAATCCTTCTGGCAGATTCACCATCTAAACCAGGAGACACTAGTGGCTATACCTTGTCCTCTTGTTGTCCCCTTCCAAAAGCCCCTCTCTCCTGCTTCCTCTCTTCCTTGTCCAACATGGAAGTCCTGCCTTCTTGCTCAGTGATTTGTTCACAAGAAGTCACCTGAGTACATGACTCATTCCTCGATCCAGACTGCCCCTCCAGGGAAAGTGGAATTAATATCAAAATACGGACAGCACTAGGGCCATCCACAAATGGCTTTTATGTTCACAAAGCTGTTATGAACATAGTGGACCACATGTCCTTGTGGTGTGGTGGAGTGTCTTTTCAGTATATGCCCCAGAGTGGTATAGCTGGGTCTTCAGGTAGAACTATTTTCAGTTTTCTGAGATATTGCCAGATTGATTTCCAGAGTGGTATATAGGTTTTTCAGTCCCACCAGCAATGGAGGCTCCTTGCATCTGCTGTCATATGAGATTTTTTTTTTCTTAGCCATTCTGATGCCTATATGGAGTCTTAGGGTCATTTTGATTTGCATTTCCCTCATGACTAAAGATATTGAATATTTCCTTAAGTGCATATCAGCCATTTAAGATTCCTCTGTTGGGAATTCTGTTTAGCTCTGTACCCCATTTTTTTAATTGGGTTGTTTGGTTTGTTGGTATTTAACTTCTTGAGTTCTTCATAAATTTTGGATATTTTCCCTCTGTTAGATATAGGGTTAGAGATGATCTTTTCCCAATCTGTAGGCTGCCATTTTGTTCTTTTGACACTATCCTTTGCCTTACAGAAGCTTTTCAGTTTCATGAGGTCCCATTTATCAATTATTGATCTTAGAGCCTTAGCTATTGATATTCTGTTCAGGAAATTGTCTTCTGTACTAGTGTGTTCAAGGGTATTGATTAATGTTGTTCATAGGTAATGTGGAAGAGAGAAAAGCTCACCAGTATGCTAAACCTTAATTTTTTTGATGGAGCAAAGGGATTCAACTGAGGAAAAAGACTGACACCAAGCTAACTTATTCCTGTTACTTTATTCAAACATTATATAAGGGTAATTGGGGCTGGGAAAGGTTCCAGCTACCAAAATTATCTTGTCCTTGCTACCCATGAAAGCAGATGACCTACATAAATCCCAGTTCATTTTGTCCATGGCTAGCCATAATTGAAAGCAAAGAATCCAGGCTTTCCAGGAATACCTGAGGAACAAGGTTGGTGCACCTGCAAGCTCTCACATAGCACTGAGAACAGAATCTCTAGAGAGACAGCATTTCTAAAATTTCTTCAAACAGTCCCCAAACCATTTTTCAGCCTCTACAGATTGACCCAAACATAGCAAAGGCTTTGTTGAAACATTTCACTTAAAGCCAGACACAAAGGCTTTACCATACATTTCACTTAAAGCCAGACATAAAGACTTTAATACACACACACACACACACACACACACACACACACACACACACACACCACTACATCTTCCTCCTTTTTGTTTTTAAGTTGATTTGTGTTAGAGATACAAATTATTGTTGGAGAATTAAGGAGTTGTGCAGTAAATATGGGCTTTTGTCTATCTAGTTGTATAACAGTTTTATGCAAATAAATCAGCCTACATTTTAAAACCAGTAAAGTTATTACCAGAGAGTATTATAAAAATCACAAGAGGAAGAAATTTATCAAAATGATTCAAAGGATCAAATGAAGCTACAACATCTGTAAGACATTGTATAACATCCATCCCTGTTATTTTAGGCAGCTTCTTTGAAGACATTTCTACAGTTTTTTGCTGCAAATCCTAAAACATTTGAGAAGAATTAAGATGATCCTACAAATGCACTTTAATGTTTTCCCAATCATATTTGTTATCATTGAGTACTAAAGGTGTAATACTATAAGAAAAAATATTCCAGTCATATTTCAATTTCATTTGTTCTCCAATAAGTTTTACAGCTTGTCTCAGTTCACCTATTTCATCAACTATTTCTCAATTTATCTTACTTTGTTGAATCAAAGTTCATGAGAATGCATATGCCAGCATTTAACAAGTTAAGCAGTTTGAACTTCTTCATGAAGTGGAACTCCAGCTGTAGTAGCCATAGCAGTTAATGCAATGATTCCCAGGGCCACATAAGTTATCGATCCTACTATCAATCGAGTTATTCTTGCTATTCTTGCAGCATGTTTCTGCACTAGCATCATCACCAGTGAGTCTTGCTATGGTCTTGACAACCTCACTGGCATCCAGACTGCTGGGCTTGCTCTGAGACTATATAAACTTCAAAAGAAACATTCAAAGAGACCCTGGCATTGACACAGGTATGAAGAATATCGCATGTATAAGTGATGCAGTAATCACTAGGGTGTCATTGCACAGGTTCATTCAGTAACAAATAAGGTGATGGCACAAAAGCCATAAAAGGTAAGATTTTAAATTAAAGGACAAATGAATTTTTTATTGTTAAAGTGTAACTTTATGTTCTCACTTCAAGTGCATGAAAAGTGCTTGCCAATTTCCACAGGTTAGTCTGACTAGAATTATCAAATGGTGATACAGGGCCTGACATTCCAACTCCATGCCACTCGATAAAATCTCTAGAAGAAGAGACAACTTCCACAGTTTTATTCATTGTCACGTCAATTCTGTGTGAGTATATAGTCAAGGATTTGAAGACCCTCAAGCATAAGGGCTCCAATGACTTCTCCTTGGGAGATATCAACAATCATCTCAGGATTCTCACCTGTTCCATGCGCACCATAATAATTATAGTATCACACATAATAATTACAGTATCACACATAATAATTACAGTATCATTTGTACACACTGAACTCATCATACCTGTATCAGTTAGTAATCCATAATTTACAAGACGGTTAATTTGTGCAACTAGTATGTTAATCTCTTGTCCCTCCAATCCAAATGCACAAAGCATAAGAAGTTGTCTGCAAGAATTCTGGGTAGTAGTATGATCAATTCTAGATATCCAAATGTAGGAAGTTATACTTAGACAATAAAGTCCATTAACTATACAAATAAATATTCCTTTTATTCCCACAATATGATTTATAATTTCTTTACCTTCCTCTGCAGGTTGATCAGATCCACAGTGGTCATAAGGACCAGGTAAATTCATTGACCAACACAAGAATATCCATGTCTCAACTTACTATCTTAATTGGAGGATTAGGAATATAAACCCAATAAGGATTATTTATCTCCATTACTTGTATAGTTACCACAGACAGCATGGCAAGAAACAAGTAGTGTTCAGAGATTTTTCAGACAGTCAAACTATTGTTTCTCTTTTATCAGCCAATTTCTTTTTTTTTTTTTTTTTTTAAAATTTTTTTTTTTTTTTTTTTTTTTAAAGATTTATTTATTTATTATATGTAAGTACACTGTAGCTGTCTTCAGACACTCCAGAAGAGGGCGTCAGATCTCGTTATGGGTGGTTGTGAGCCACCATGTTGTTGCTGGGATTTGAACTCCAGACCTTTGGAAGAGCAGTCGGGTGCTCTTACCCATTGAGCCATCTCACCAGCCCCTTATCAGCCAATTTCTTAAGCTGTCACCATATAGGAGGATATCCATGTCAGCTGCAAATGCTTCACAATGCCTATCTTGCTCATGCAGAATTTTATTTAGTTTTGATGGAATCCACAGTTTTTCATCTCCCTTAGAAACAAAGACATAGCTTCCACCCCATTGTAATTCCATCCTTGCTTTCCTTGTGATGTTAAAACATCATTGAAAATTCATTTCAGCAGCTGTTTTCCTGTTTAATTGGCATTTAAAATTATTTAAAGTCAATAATACATTGTTTAGTTTATCTCTAGGGGTCCTTATCTTCCCCCTTTTTCTTTTAAAAACATCTCTTTTAAGGTATGATTAGATCTTTTCACAATTGCTTGACCTGTAGGATTATGGGGAATACCTGTAATATGTTTTATGTTACATCATGTAAAAAACTTGTTTCATGTAGTTAGAAAGGTAAGTAGGTGTATTACGTAAAGTTTTATTTTGTGATGGCATCCCCATAATTACCATTGTTCCTAATAAATGTGCTATTTATTAGTATTTAATTTTAATTAGTAATTACTAAATATAACTTATCATTAGTTATTATTTATCTTTAAATAATTAAATACTTATTTAATACTACAAAATCTACCCTTTCAGAGCTTAAGGCAGTTGTTCATTGAAAGGCTGTTAAGTATCAATAGTATTATGTATATATTTTAGCTTTCCCAATTCTGTAAATGAAATACATCTATTTGCCAAATTTTATTTCTTTGTTCACCTCCAGGATTACTGCTTGCAGGTAAAGGAATTTGATTATATATGCAACAATTAGGACAATTTTTAATGAATTTTTTTTTTAAGTTTGTGGCCATGTAACTGAGAACCTTCTCTTTAAGCTCTTACTTGACGCTTCTAACCCATTTCTACTAATAATTGATGTATTTCACCATTACCTTGAATCAGTAGTACTGGAAATCCAGTATGAGAGGGAATATGAGTTATATACAATGGGTAATTTCTGTCTTTAATTGCCTGTTGTAATTCATAAATACTAAGGGTAATTCTGAGTTATCAGGAACAAGTTCAGCAGTTTCTATACATAAGACAAATCCTTCTGCATACTGAGAATCAGTAATAATATTAAAAACTTCAGGAAAATCTAATAATACCATAAAAATTGCATACAGTTTTGATTTTTGAACAGAATAGGGACTTTGAAATATGTTACTTATGTTTCCTGATTTATAACCTCCCATTCCTAATTAATTTGCATCAGTGTAAAATGTTAAAGCTCCAAGCTTTATCGGTGACTTTTTTTTAATCCATGGGAGAATCTCTTCTGGTTTTTTTATTAAAGCTTTACCTTTATGATATGGTAGTGATAGTAATTGAGCAATCCTATCACCTGCCTCTAATTGTGTGGTTTTCTTAACATAAGCCATGGCTTTAATTTCACCTTGATAATTTCCATTTATTAATCTTGCATGTACAACAAACACTTGATCTTCACAAAATTACTCCTACTGTCTCTGTAAGAATAGGACCATACACACCAGTGGGTATTTTATATCAAGGACTTTGTACAGACACTGTAAGATAGTTACCTACTGCTGAATAAAGAGTAGCACATATTATCGCCAATATTAAATTTACGTTCCCCTAATTGCCCTGTTGATGAACTGTTGCATTGCTAACAGAATATTGTTGGCTCAAGTTGTCTGATCTTGGGCCCCAAGGTAGGCCCCTTATCTCATTTCCTTTTTTTTTTTTTTTTTT
>NC_034598.1:46374309-46393614 GCF_900095145.1 Mus pahari
TTTTTTTTTTTTAATTTTCATACCTTCTTTTTTTGGGAAGTCTCAAGAGCTTTTCTACTTGTTTACTTAATATTTGAAGTTGTGCAGTAAATTCAGTGTGTTCCTTTTTAAGTCTATCTCATGTGAAGGAGGGGGAGGAAATTCCTCTCTATCCTCACTTCCAGTCTCTTCTGAAGTATACTTCTCACTTATTGACAGATTATTTTATTGTACACTAGATCTATATGTTTCTGATTTTTCACTCTGTAATCGTTCTAAGACAATTTGAAATTAAAGTACATAAAGACCAAATCTTTATAGGTATTTACTCTTCTATCTGGCGGTCCTGTTTTAAAGACCTTAGCACTTATTTCCACACTGACAATTTTAAGGGAATATTTGGAGTTGGTTTAAACCATAGACAATGCTTTTTAATTAATGCAAAGAGTTCAATAATCTTTCTTTTGCTTTTACTCTACTTATTTCCAATAAAAATTGAATTAACTGCACATACTTCTACTCTTGAGATGAAAAATTACTCAGACCAGCTGGTAAATTTTTCATGACCTCTGCCAAATCCTGGAGACACACTTACCACTTTGTTAGTACAACTTCTTTCACCTTCAGTCCTGGTGAGTCCGGATTCCTCCCCATCCTGGTCCACAACATTGGGCATCATTTATTGATTGGTGGGGGTGGTGGTAGGTGCTGCCATAGAGAAGCTCACCAATATGCTGTCTTCATTTTTTGAAGGAGCCTTCTTGGAAAAGATTGACACCCAGCTAGCTCATTCCAGTTACTTGTTGTGGGAAATATTAAAAAAGGACTCCAAGTTCCTGCGCTTCTCCCTGCTACTCTCTGCCCTGGTGGTCTAGCTGGCCACTTATTTCATGGAGATTCTGACTCAGCTCCAAAATCTCTCCATCCAGTTTGTTAAATTCCTATTGGCAGGTGCCAACCCCATGCTTCAAAACCCCCACGACCTTTGTGGTGTACATCAGGCAAGCCCCCGCTTTGCTGCAGTGCCTTTCTCCCTTGAACCCAGATGAGCCCACTCGAGCCGCCTCGTGAAGGAAAACATAACACAAACTTTGTTCAGAAACAATGGCAACTCAATCTCTGGGCACAACAACTAAAATCCTAATCTTGTAAGCCTTATTAAATCTAAATCCTCCGGTGGCAAATCCTGATGGATCTGCCATTGAAACCAGGAGACAATAGTAATTACATCTTGTCCTTACGCTATCCCTATCCAAAAGGACCCTCTCCTTCCTGCTTCCTTTCTTCCCCAGTCCAACCTGGAAGTCCCGCCTATTCGCCCGGCGATTGGTTCTTTATTCAGTAGGGGATGGTTTACAAGAAGTCACCTGAGTACATGACTCATTCCTTGTTGAAACTCTTCCCTGGAGAACGGAATTAGCATCAAAATACAAGCGACCCTAGGGCTATCCACAACTGGCTACTTTATTCAAACTTTATACCAGGGTAATTGTGGCTGGGAAAGGTTGCAGCTACTCAAGTTATCTTGCCTTTGCTCCCCGTGAGCAGATGAGCCACACAAACCTCAGTTCCGTTTGATCGTGGCTAGCCATAATTAATAGTTTCCCAGGGGTGTCTTCAGAGCAAGGTTGGTACAGTTCTCTCTGTTCTCAAGTAACACTAAGTGCAAATTCTCCAGACACAACATTTCCTCAAGGTTCAAACAGTCTCAGAACAATTTCTCAGCCTCTACTGATTGTAGTAAAAGCTTCACTGAAACATTCCACTTAAAGCCAGTCGTAAAGACTTTACTATACATATCATGAAAAGGGCTATTTCTCACTCTATTGTAGCTGTTTTAGGTCGAGGTCTTTGATCTACTTGGTCTTGAGTTGTGTGCAGGCTGATAAATATGAATCTATTTGCATTCTTCTACATCCATTTACATCAGCATTTGTTGAGGATGCATTCTTTTTTCCATTCTATGGTTTTGCCTTCTTTGTCAAAAAATCAAGTGTCTATAGGTGTGCGAGTTTATTTCTGAATCTTTGACTTGATTCCATTGACCAGCCTGTCCATTTGTATACAAATACCATGCAGTAATTGTCACTATTGCTCTGTAGTACAGCTTGAGATCAGGGATGGTGGTACCTCCAGAAGTTCTTTTATTATACAGGATTGTTTTAACTATTGTATTAGTCAGGGCTCTCTAGAGTCACAGAACTTACAGATAGTCTCTATATAGTAAAGGAATTTATTGATGACTTACAGTCTGCAGTCCAAATCCCAACAATGGTTCAGTAGTAGCTGTGAATGGAAGTCCAAGGATCTAGCAGTTGCTGAGTCCCACACGGCAAGAAGGCGAAAGAGNGAGAGCCAGACTCCCTTCTTCCAATGTCCTTATATGGTCGGTCCCCAGCAGAAGGTGTAGCCCAGATTAAAGGTGTGTGCCACCACATCTTTAATCCCAGATGGCCTTGGACTCGGAGATCTCCCTGTCTTAATCTTCTGGGTTCAATCACCACTGTGTCTCAAGATCTCCATACCAAGATCCAGATCAGAAACTTCTATCTCCCAGTCTCCAGATTAGGTTCACTGGTGAGCCTTCCAATTCTGGATTGTAGTTCATTTCAAATATAGTCAAGTTGACAACCAGGAATAGCCACTACAACTATCCTGGGTACTTCTTTTGCTGTGTGAAATTGAGAATGGCTCTTTCAAGGTCTGTAAAAAAATGTTAGAATTTTGATGGGAATTGCATTGCTTTTGGTAAGGTGGCCACTTTTACTATGTTAATCCTACCAATCTATGAACATGGGAGATCTTTCCATCTTTGGATTTATTCTTTAATTTCTTATTTCAGAGACTTGAAGTTCTTATCACACAGGTCTTTCACTTGCCTGGTTAGAGTTATACCAAGATATTTCTTATTTGTGGCTATTTTTTTTTTTTGTGGCTATTTTGAAGACTATTGCTTCTCGAATTTCTTTCTCAGCCTGTTTATCATTTGTATAAAGAAGGTCTACTGATTTCTTTTTCTGTTAATTTGTATCCAGCAACGTTGCTGAAAGTGTTTATCAGCTGTAGGAGCTTTCTGGTAGAAATTTTGGGGTCAGTTATTTATACTATCTTATCTTCTGTGAAAATATCCTGAATTAGGTAACCAAGACCCAAAAGGACATGCATGGTATATACTTACTTATAAGGGGATATTGGCAATAAACTACAGGATACCCATGATTCCCTCACTAGATCCAAGGTAGCTGAACAAGAATGACGACCCAAGTGACAATGCTTGAATCTCACTTAGAAGAGGGACAGATGGAGGGACAGAACTGGGTAGAAGAGAGGATGGAAAAAGCTCTAGTGGGCATTCAAGATTAGGAGTGGGGAGAGACAGAAGAGAGGCCAGGAGAATGAATGGAAATCTACAGTTGCTGAGGGTGGGGATTGAGAGGTGGGGTCATCTCTAGGACATGCCAGAGACTAGTGATGGGTGAGACTCCCAGGATTCTATGGTGGTGACCTTAGCTGAGACTCATAGCAGTGGCAATAGAGAACTTGATGAGGCAACCTCCTGTATTCAGGCAGGACCCCCAGTGGAGATAGAATTTGTCCTGTTTACAAGAAATGCAAGAACAAAGGTGGAGCAGAGACTGAGGAGCAGCCAGCCATTAACAGCCCCAACTTGAAACCCATCCAATGGGCAAGAACCAATCCCTGACACTATTAATGATACTCTGCTATGTTTGCTGACAAGAACCTGAAATAACTGTCCTTTGAGAGGCTCTACCCAGCATCTGACTGAAACAGACACAGAGGCTCACAGCCAAATGTTGGACAGAGATTGGGGACTCTTATGGAAGAGTTAGGGGAAAGATTGAGGACCGCGCAAGTGATAGGAACTCCACAGGAAAACCAACAGAATCAACAAACCTGGACTGTTGGGGAACCTCAGACACTGAAAGAACAACCAAAAATCATAAATGGGTTGGACTTAGGCCCCCTGCATGTATGTAGCAGATGTGCAGCTTGGTCTTTATGTGGGTCCCCAACAACTGGAGCAGGGACTGTCCAAAAAACTGTTGCCCGTCTGTGGAATCTGTTCCCCTAACTTGGCTGCTATGTCTGGCCACAATGGTAGAGGGTATGCCTACCCCTGCAGAGAGGAACTATGTGAAGGAGGTGGGGAACTGGAAGGGGTGAGGTAGCAATTGGGATATAAAGTGAATGAATAAATAAATAAATACATTAATTAATTGATGGGGAAAATTAAAGAGTCCTGACATTTGTAAAAAAATAAAAAATAAATTTCTGGTATCATATTTTAGGATACAAATTGGAAGACCTGAATAGTGAGGAACACTCTCAGCGCTCTAGAAGATGTGGAAGGTAAATTTCATTTGAAAGCTGATACAAATGCATTACTGATTTAATGGGAAACCAAAGTTTTAAATAGAAACAACAGTGGAAATAAGTACAGCTTTATGTTTTTAATAATTATTAAAGTCTCACAAGACCGTGTCCTTGAGTTTCATGCAGTACTTAGTATCATGGCATTCAATTATCATAAAAGGCATACACATTGATTTGGTGTTTGGTTTATAAGCAAATAGTTCATAGTAAAGCTAGTGTTACTTATACACTTACAATGATTTTCCAAAGTTTAGTGAGAGGAACAGTTTATAGGAGGCAAGAAAGTTATTGTTATGGAAAAATCTTAATCTCTATAGCACATGTCGAGGGGAACAAAATGTTAACCTGTATGAATGCACTGTGACTACCTTTTGTTGTCTCTCTGATAGACATAAGATCTGTCACTCTGGACACAAGCCTTGCGAACTTAAGGGATATGGAAAGAAGCAATGTACCTTTGCAGATAAAAGGTTTCTTCAAATATATGAAAGAATCCATACTGAAGGGAAACCCTATGAATGTAAGCAATGCAGTCAAATCTTTGCAAATTTCTGTCATCTTCGAAAACATGAAAAAAAACATACTAGAGAAAAACTATATGAATGTAATGACTGTGGTAAATCCTTTCCAAGTCGCAATTCTCTTCAAATACACAACAGAACTCATACAGGAGAGAAACCCTATGATTGCAACGAGTGTGGTAAAGCATTTACATGTCGCAGTAATCTTCTACTACACAAAAGAACTCATACAGGAGAGAAACCCTATGATTGCAATGACTGTGGTAAAGCATTTGCAAGTAGTAGTAATCTTCAAATTCATAAAAGAAAGCACACTGGAGAAAAACCCTATGGATGTAATCAATGTGGTAAAGCCTTTGCATATAGTAATGCTCTTCAAAAACATGAAAGAAGTCATACTAGAGAGAAAATCTATGAGTGTAATCAATGTGGTAAAGCCTTTGCACGTCATAGAAGTCTTCAAAATCATGAAGAACATCATACTCTTGAAAAACCATATGAATGCAATCAATGTGGTAAAGCCTTTGCATATAGCAGTAATCTTTATATACATGAAAGAAGTCATACTGGAGAAAAGCCATTCAAATGTACTCAATGTGGTAAAGCCTTTCCAAGTCACAGTTCTCTTCAAATACATGAAAGAACTCATACAGGAGAGAAACCCTATGACTGTAATGAATGTGGTAAAGCATTTGCATGCCGCAGTAATCTTCTACTACACAAAAGAACTCATACAGGAGAGAAACCCTATCATTGCATTGAATGTGGTAAAGCGTTTGCATGTAGCAGTAGTCTTCAAAAACATGAAAAAACTCACACTGGAGAGAGACCTTATGAGTGTAATCAGTGTGGTAAAGCCTTCGCACGTCGAAGTGATCTGTATATACATGAAAGAATCCATACTGGAGAGAAACCATATGAGTGTAGTCAATGTGGAAAAGCCTTTGTACATTGCATTAGTCTTCAGAGGCATGAACGAACTCACTCTGGAGAGAAACCTTATGAATGTAATCAATGCGGTAAAGCCTTTACACGTCGCTTTAGTCTTCAGGTACATGAAAGAAGTCATAGTGGAGAGAAACCTTATGAGTGTAATCAATGTGGTAAAGCCTTTGCAAGTCGTAGTAGTCTTCGATATCATAGAAAACATCATACTGTTAAGAAACCAAATTGATCAGTGTGGTAAAGCCTTTCCATGTTGCAGTCATCTTCAAATACACAAAAGAAATCATACTGGAAAGAAACTATGTGGACAAGCCTTTATATGTCACAGTAACCTTCATAATCACACAAAAAATGTCATATGGAGAGAAACCCTACACATATGTAATTGATGCAGTAAGCTTTGGCATGTAAGTTTAATATTGAGACATATCAAAGAACTCATACTGGAGAGAAACCCTGTGGATGTAATCAAGTGATAATGCTTCTGCATGTTATGGTCTTCAAAGGCATGAGAGAATTCCTACTGGTTAGAAACACCATGAAGCCAATAAATGCAGTAAAGCCTTATACACCAAGCACATTTTTCCCAGTGAGTGATCTCACTGGGAATTATGTAAGATTAGTAGAATCATTTCATCATTAAAATATTGTCTTTTTTACAAATTGTCATCCAAGAATAGAGGAATACAGAATAATTTGAATAATAAAACCTACTTGCAAATGAAAATGATAATAACATTGCCATCATTTTTATGGGTTACTTTATTCTGAGGAATTAATACTTATTCTTAACACTTTCTCAGAAGCACACATGAATGGCAGAGAAGTGTCTCAATGACTAAAGGTGGTTGCTGCTGAGCCTAATGACCTGAGTTTATATGTAATGTGGGAACTCACATTACTCATGAAAGTTTTTCTCTGATTTTTACAGTTGGACTGTGTCATATGCACACATGTAATGGTACATATATACAAAAATGTTTTTGACAGGTAAATAAGGGCCGATGATTTCACTTGATAGTTGAAGGCACTTGCTGGAAAACTGGACTACCTGTGCTTGATCTCTACAGCTCTGCTAGAGGAAATAGGAAATAGACACCTGTAAGTTATCTTCTGACTGGCACACACAGACAGAATTTATTATAGATGAAGTTAAAGAAAATAACTGAAATATTGAAAACATAAATGATTTACCAGTCATCATAAATGCATTCTATTATTCCAAGAAGTTTCTGTTTCTCCAAAGAATGATGGCTGCTGTTTAAATCTTACATTATTCTTTATTCTCTGATTTAAAGGTCACTTTAAAGACATCTCAGCTGGGTGTCGTTGTCCATGCCTGTAATCTCAGCACTTGGGAGACAGAGCCAGGTGAATGTTTATGAGTTTCAGGCTTAGTCTGAACTACATAGTTGGATCCAGGATGGCATAGCTATGCAGAGAGACCCTGTCTCAGACATTTCAAAGTAAGAAACAAGGCCCAAATACATCAATAACACCTAAAAATCCCCCAAATCAAACAAGCAGATCTCTTATTATGGATCTTTTAAAAACATGATTGGAGGTAGTAAGAATTTTGTAATTTTGGTTTCTTTAAAGAACACAGTAACATTATGGGAATATATTTTTGTTTTAATCCCAGGTGTGAGTATATGGAGCTATGATTTGCCTCATATGTAATTTTTTACAGTGGCAGATAGTTGCTTCAATGTGTCATGTTTGGAATTCTGGAGACTTTTCAGAGGGCATCTATATAAATGTTATGGCCCCAAGAGGCAGTGTGGGTTGATGGTTGGTAGTTGAATGCTATTGCTCAAAGAAACAAGAACAAAAAATTAGATATCCTGATGGCAAAGGTCAACTTTGTCCCAAGGAACTCAACAGGAAGCAGTCTAATGATAACATTGCTTCCTTTCCCCTGTATCCTTTTTTCCTTTCAGATTTACTACTAGGAGGTTGAAAGAGAAGAAGAAAAGGGATGGTAGAAAAGGGTAGAAGAAATAACCCACAAAGTAGCAAGCGCTGGGTACAATTGCCACCTATGCATGGAGGTAGGCAGAATGGGAAATTTTATTTCAAATGCCATAGAGGAAACAGCTGGGGATGGAGGAAGGGGTTTTTGTTTCAAGATGCCAGCAAAACATTTATTGTAACTCCTTAGCTTGGGTATTTTCTGATTTGTTCTCAGGGAGGATTTTTTTGTGTTTGTTTGTTTTGTTTTTTCTTGTTGTTCTTGTTGTTTATATTTATTTTTTCTTTTTCTTCTCCCCATATCCTGTCTCAAAACAGGTGGGGAGAAAGGCTTAGCAGCTGGAAAAATTGGGAGTGAAAATGGAGGGACTAAGAAACAAAAATGGCAGAGATGAGAAAACAAAAGGGTTCACTCTGCTCTTTCTTTTTTGAAAGGTTTACAGAATTGTCAGGGCTACTGGAAAAATTGCAGGTGGATGTTGAAGCACTTTGGAAACTACAGCCACCACCTCCCTTAGAATAAAGCAAGTATAGCTTCTGTCTAGGGCAGGGACATAGCCTCAAGATCAAGAGTAAAGCCCCTTTGTTCAGGCACTGCAATTGGAATGATGTTTTTGTTTTGTTTTGTTTTCTTGGCCACCCTGAACTTAGTTCTAACATGACCACCCACAGAACAACATTAAGGATGATTTAGCACCTGCCTCCTTCCACATTGGCTACGGCACACAAGCTGCAATCTACCTGATCCACCTCCTCATCACTGCATTCCTGGGAAAGCAATATGCTCGGATGCTTTGATACGTAGCAGCACAGTGGACACAGACTCCCGGGTTGGGTCTGGGTGAGAACCCTGGAAAGAAGCAACATGCTGTTACTCACTGGTTCTCCCATGGCAAAACTTGCTCCAGAGGCCCTCTTTGGCAAGGGCCACTCACTTATATAGGCCTCAAGGGAGTAACAACTCTCCTACACTATGACCAGAGATCAAAGGACTTACACCACACAGACTTTCCCAGCTCTGTCCACCCAACAAGCACACAGGGCCACTATACTGGAAATTTGCATTTAAGTAGAAATGCTTTCACTCTCCCAGAGCACTTTATGTTTCTCCTCCTGGGTATAGGGTCTCTAGAATGCACAGTCATTACACACTCAGTGTGTAGTACAACCATCTCTGTACCTCAGAACTGGAAAGTCCTGTAGACAACCTTAGGTCAAATTCAAGTAGGAGCAACAATTAAAGCAAAGGGAGACCATGGATTTGAAAGCAAAGAGGGTATATAGCGGGTCAGGAGAGATGAAAGCGAAAGACCAAATAAGGTAATTATAATCTCAAAAATAAAATTTAAAACATGGTATCAGGCTTTATGGCCCCATGTCCTCAAGAGAATAACAATTTATATTGGAGGCACGCAGAGGATTAACTCATACTTTTTAATCCCATTCTCAACCAGAAAAAGCAAAAGCGAAAACAAACAAAAACCAACCAGTTTGGCAGGGCCACAAAAATTTGTCCAGCTCTTCTGTTCTCCTTGAACTAGTGTAACTACATAATTTGGTTGCTAAAAGGAAATTCACTTTTAACTATATTTTTGGTTGCTGTGGTCTGTGGACTCCAAATGAACACTAGTCAGGCCATTTATCAACCATCTGAAGTTTATTAGCTAACTGTTCACTGGTAATTTCAAGTGTAGACAAAAATTGGAAACCTTTTTCTTTTTTTTTTTTTTTTCAAGATTTATTTATTTATTATATGTAAGTACACTGTAGCTGTCTTCAGACACTCCAGAAGAGGGCATCCTGCTTGTGGACGTTGTACATCGTGGTGCGCACTCGGGTCCGCACCACGATGTACAACGTCCACAAGCCAGTTGACATAGGCCTGGGATACATGACATATTTCTCTCAAAGAAATTAACAACCATTCGAGAAACATCAAATCAAATTCTTAATTACTGGGAATCCTTCAAAAATAGAAGCAAGCCGGGCGTGGTGGCCTGCTTGTGGACGTTGTACATCGTGGTGCGCACTAGGCTCCGCACCACGATGTACAACGTCCACAAGCAGTTCCCAGCACTTTGTGGTAGAGGCAGATTTGGGTTATAAATTCAATTCTCAGTTGACATAGGCCTGGGATACATGACATATTTCTCTCAAAGAAATTAACAACCATTCGAGAAACATCAAATCAAATTCTTAATTACTGGGAATCCTTCAAAAATAGAAGCAAGCCGGGCGTGGTGGCGCATGCCTTTAATCCCAGCACTCGGGAGGCAGAGGCAGGCGGATTTCTGAGTTCGAGGCCAGCCTGGTCTACAGAGTGAGTTCCAGGACAGCCAGGACTACACAGAGAAACCCTGTCTCGAAAAACCAAAAAAACAAAACAAAACAAAAAACAAAAAAACAAAAATAGAAGCAAATAGAGACCAGAGTAGTGATCTATGCACAAAAAAAAAAACAAACAAACTTTAAAACGTGTTACTTTAGTGGTTTGAATGAGAGTGGCCCTCATGTGCCCTTATGATTGAATAATTGGGCATCAGAGAGTGGCTCTCTGATGGAGTGGGGTTGGGAGGGGTGACCTCCTCGGAGTAGGGGCGGCCTTGTTGGAAGAAGATTGTCACTGGAGGTGGACTTTGAGGTTTCAGGGCTCCAAGCCAGGCCCAGTGGCTTTCTCTTTTCTTGCTATCTGCTATTCAGATGTAGAACTCTCACATACTTTCCCAGGACCATGTCTGCCTGCATGCCACCGTGCTTCCTCCATGATAATGGACTGCACCTTTGAAACGGGAAACAAGCCCCTAACAAGTGCTCGCCTTTAGAAGAGACTCTGTGGTCATGTTTTCTCTTCACAGTGCTAGCACACTAAGACAGGGTGGCATTTCAAAAGAGATTTATTTTACTAAAAGGACAGTTAGCTATATTGATGTTGAAATAGAGTGGGCACTTCTCAGGAAGAGGAAATGCCATTAGCAAGACACTGTATGAGCTTGCCTTTTATAAAATGTTCACTGCAGAGTGCTGTATGCTGACACACGTTACACCAAATGCCCCGTGTCTTAATGCTCTCACCACTGCTGCACTTACAGCTCAAGAGTGCTGTACACTCTTCATCCTTCAGTTTCCCTTCATCCTTAGGCATAAGTTAACCCATGCAGAGAAAGTACACTGAAAGTCACCCATCTTGCCTTATCACATCCTTCCTTAGAACAGAGACCCCTGCAGTTTACTGCCTTAAAGTAAAACAACTTGTAATCCATCCGTTGCCTACCCAGCTTGTTTCCCCCTGCAGTGTAGAAAACAATCTCTTCCTTCTATTGTGGTCTCGGGAGAAGCCTCGCTCCTTTTCCAATTACTGACACGGACAGTCCACTCTGACTCCCGCGGGTAGTTTTAGAACTGTGTAGTGTTAAGAGATAGTGAGTAAGTGCAGCTAACTCCACTGGCAGAGCTGCACCGTGGTCTCTTTTTGAACTGGACCCTTAGTGCACTTCCCAGGCACTGCAGAAGGACTGAGCAGCCTGGCCTGTGGGAAACCAATGTATGCTCATAGGAAAAGTCCGCAGCCAACCGGAGACAGCGGACTGCAGTGGCCGAGGTCAGACTGCACTATAACTGCTTAAGAGCAATGAGGCTCCGGTGTTATGTTACTCTGTGAGCTGTGGCCCAGAGCCAAAAAAGGTGGTGGCATGCTGCAGCCCAGCTCCAGCTTCCCAGAGTGGGTAGAGCCCAGAGGACAGGCTCAGCACCACATGGCAGAGCACATGGAAAAACCACAGCCCAATAGGGGTCCACACAGGAAAAGCCTGCAACCACCAAAAAAGGTACTGACCTGAGGGGGTGGAGCCACGGCCAGCCTGAGGAACCTCAGACTTCTGAACTGGTAATGTATATAACAATAAAAAGGAAACAAATATTTCGTTTGAAATTAATAAAATGAAGTCGGGCGGTGGTGGCGCACGCCTTTAATCCCAGCACTTGGGAGGCAGAGGCAGGAGGATTTCTGAGTTCGAGGCCAGCCTGGTCTACAGAGTGAGTTCCAGGACAGCCAGGACTATACAGAGAAACCCTGTCTTGAAAAACAAAAAACAACAAAACAACAAAACAAAAAAAAAAAAGAAAGAAATTGGGCTGGTGAGATGACTCAGCAGTTAAGAGCGCCGACTGCTCTTCCAAAGGTCCTGAGTTCAAATCCCAGCAACCACATGGTGGCTCACAACCATCTGTAACGAAATCTGACCCCCTCTTCTGACAGCTACAGTGTACTTACATATAATAAATAAATAAATAAATAAATAAATATTTTAAAAAAAGAAAGAAATTAATAAAATGAAGGATTTCCGTTATTGCATGGATTATTTATTGTAAATAAAGTGCTCTTAAAGCAAGAATTATATAATAAAAGAAATCACACTGAGAAAAGAATTTATATAAAAGTTATACAGAAATATATTAAGTTAAAGTGTTAAGAGAGCAATAAATAAATAAACATAGAAGATCAGATCTCCAGAGAAAGGAAAAAGAGAAATAAATTGCAGTCTCCTGAGGAAGGAGAGAAAAAGAATTAAAGTGAAGTCTCCAAAGAAAGGAGAAAATTATAGGTATTAAGAAGGTTTTCCATGTTAAAAAATGAAAAATTCAAGCCGGGCGTGGTGGCGCATGCCTTTAATCCCAGCACTTCGGAGGCAGAGGCAGGCGGATTTATGAGTTCGAGGCCAGCCTGGTCTACAGAGTGAGCTCCAGGATAGCCAGGGTTATACACAGAAACCCTGTCTCGAAAAACCAAAAAAAGAAAAAGAAAAATTCTATAGAAGAGAACATTTGGACCTCATATAGAGTTTTGTTTGACTGTCAACATACAAATTATTTTTTCAGTTATGATCACAATTTTATATATCCTTTTAAGAGAAATTAGAAGAAAGGAGACTTAGATGAGGAAAAGACTGAAAATCAAGTGCAAGATTGGAGGTGATAGAAAAGAGAATGGGGGCTGGTGAGATGGCTCAGTGGGTAAGAACACCCGATTGCTCTTCTGAAGGTCCAGAGTTCAAATCCCAGCAACCACATGGTGGCTCACAACCTCTTCTGGAGTGTCTGAAGATAGCTACAGTGTACTTACATATAGTAAATAAATAAATCTAAAAATAAATAAATAAAAAGAAAAGAAAAGAGAATGGAAAATCTTTTGATTCAGAATAGAAGGGCTTCAGAGGAATCAGATATAATGCCTGTGGTGCCACCTGGTGACGAAATTGCAGACTGGCAGCCTATTCTTAAATTTATGATGTTGAATTAAGAATCCAGATTCTTACTGATGTTACCTTAAAGCTTTGTCATACAGTAGGTTGTATATTTCACTTTGTACAATTTGAAAATAAAAATGTACATGTGTTGACATATCATAAGTTGATATATGTTCAGAATTTCAAGGAGCTTCTGCCTTGAGTTCTGAAAAAACTGATTCTGGTTTACACATTTATTGGATGTTCTGGCTGTTATGGGAATACTGGTGCAAATTAAGACTGGCAATGCTGCAGCGTATTTCTCTAGTAAAATGAAGTGATTTTTTTTTACATATTATGATACAAAACATAATTCAGATATCCCACAAATCGTATGTGACAAGTAGTTGTAGAGAGATCTAACTGTACTTTAAACACGATGCTTAACAAACAAAAAACGGGGTGACAAAGATCCCACTGAGCTAGATTACATAGTTCTTTATTAACTTTAAGGTTTTTGAATGGTAATAAATAAAACAGCTGCTGAGAGACACTGCATTTTTGAGGAAAACTGCCGAGCTAAATCAGCCTGCTTATGTAAGAATGCACTAAGTACAGAGTGAAAGGAAGAACTTATGTTATGCTGGGGAAGACGTTTGTCTCAACAGGAGAAGAAAAGCTGTGGATTTCATTCAAATTAATATCATCTCTAGCTATGGGAGACACCGTGAAGTTTTTGGCTGCAGACAGGAAGAAATAAATACAGAGAAGAGAGAGAGAGAGAGAGAGAGAGAGAGAGAGAGAGAGAGAGAGAGAGAGAGAGAGAAGGGAGGAAGGAAGGAAGAGAGAAAGAAAGAAAGAAAGAAAAAGAAAGAAGCACAGAATGGGCAACGTATAACGTATATGCTGGTCTCTCTATATGGGAACAGCTGGTCTCTCTATATCTCTATATGGGAACAGCGGGTCTCTCTATATGGGAACAGCTCTGAGATTGTCTGAGACATGAAAATGTCTCCAATCAGAACCTCAACTAATCATAGCCAATAAATCTCATTGACTACAGAATCCTCGCGACTTATCCAAATGGCATGGATAAGAACTTATTGCAGTTTGGTTATACAGTCCAAATTAACTTATAAAAGATATTTATAGGTGACTTACCTGCTCAAACAGAGAGCAGAGAATCCTCAGCTGATTGTTCATACTCCACATTCCATACACATGTTAATGCAGAACTGATTATTACTCATGAAACGTTATATGCTTACAGACACCAGTGAAGTTATTGTGGCTGTGACAGTATTCACACTTGAGGATGCTGAGAAGGATGCTTAGATGTTGAGATATATTTATTCCAGCATCCTGCTTTATATAATCTCAGACTACCTCAATAGCCATTTCAGCCGGGCCTGGTGGCGCAGGCCTTTAATCCCAGCACTCGGGAGGCAGAGGCAGGCGGATTTCTGAGTTCGAGGCCAGCCTGGTCTACCGAGTGAGTTCCAGGACAGCCAGAGCTATACAGAGAAACCCTGTCTCGAAAAAAAAAAAAAAATAGCCATTTCATCAAAACTTGCTTCCAGCACAGCTCAAAACTGCTGAGTCCAGTTGGTACAGGTTGATAGACTGTTTCAATTAGGACTTCATGTAAGCACTGCAGTTTCTCATCACACAGACAAACCATTTGGTTGGGTGGGTGGTTTTTGTTTGTTCATAGGGTGATGAATATTTGTCATCATTTAAATGGGGTTGGTTACAAATTGTTAATGTTCTTGGTAAGAGAAGAAAAAGGTAAGGGAGGTTGGTTTCAATGATTTCTTTTTCTATTTCTTTTTCTTTCTGTTATCATTCTTTCTCTCCTATTTAGTGTTAGGGATAAGCAGGAAAAGGGATACAGAAAAAGGGTGGCTATATGAATAATAAGTTAAAGGGTAGATTATTGTATCTACTTTTAGACCAAAGAACATTAATAAGCCAAATAATTTATAATATTCTTTGTATATTAATAAAGGTTATATTTTATTACAACATACATGTTTCAACTCTTGTTTAAGATATTGTGCCTTTGTAATTATTAAAAATGAAATGTTACGTTCTAGTCCTTTTGAAAATTGCTTTACAAATTGTTTAGCATAATTAAGAAATGCAAGTTAGAAGTCAGTCAATCAAACTTACTGATCATGTTTGAGGCTAGCTTAATTAATTACAGAAATATGTTTTCCACGTTGAACAGATAGTACATAGCTAGAAACAAGCAGTGTTTGCCATTCAAATATACTATAGATAGACAGTCTTCAAAAATTTCAGAGATCCACAGAATACAGCATTTAAAGATGTTCTATTAATAAAAGACATTTTTGACAATGAGACAGGTCAGCTCCTGGCAGCACCCCATTCTACTTCAAAGATGACAAGAATCAAAGATCCACCAAATGGAGTTTTCTTTAAAAGGGAGCAAGCTAGCTATTGAGCAAGAAATTGCCCTTGCTTCAACTAATGACAGCATGCTGTCCAGGCAGGACAGATGAGATTGAGGGAAGTCGACTGCCAGCTTTGCCAGGACAAGGTAAGCAGTCCTTAATAATTCCTGCTTCATAGAAAAGTCTATCAGCTATTTTGGGCCAGAAGACTGAAGATGATGTTCCAACATTTCAGAAGTATCTTGGGTGACTGTCCATGTAGCCAGGAACCTCTGTCATTTCTGTAGTTTTGGAAGCTGCCTGTTCAGCACTTCCTGTTCACTCAGTATTTATCCTTCTCAGGTCTCTGACGGGGGTAGAAGACTAGATAGTTATAATCTCACAATTAAGCTTAAGATGTTTAGGATTTAAGAAAATGTTTTAAGGTCTAATAAGGTATTTCAAATTGGTAAAACAAAAAGTTATGATAGCACATGATTTAGGTACAGAACTTTAACTCACCAAGCTAGGATAGATAGTAGAGCACCAAGGTTGCCAAATGCATATGAACTAGGATGTGGACATAATTTTTACCTGATAGCTTTCATAATTGTTCTTATTATATTTAGTTTATTGATGTTAGACAAAGAGCCTTTTATTGGACTAAAAAGGGAAGATGCAGAGAAAATCTCTTGTGAAATATGTGGAAATGTCACCTGACAATTAAATGCTGCTGTCCAATAACCTGAGGCAGGGAGGGAGAGAGAGAGAGAGAGAGAGAGAGAGAGAGAGAGAGAGAGAGAGAGAGGTGGGGATGTTGGAAGATAGTTAGGAGAGGTAATTAACCAGCCATGTGGAAGAGATAGAGTAGGTCATGTAAGTTATGAGCTGGTTGGGGGGTGAGCTAAAGCTTATGGCCCAGGCATTTCTCTATAAATAATTAATTCTCAGAGTAATTATTCTGGGTACAAAGAGGCCAGCTACACTAAGGGTCTGACATTCCCTAGAAAGGACATCCCCATAACTTTGAGATGAAAAATCACTGATTACTTATAAGAGATTATTTCAAGGCCTAGAGGCCGTCACTCCAGAGTAAATGCCAGGTGCAATGGGATTTCTAAAATTCTGCCACAATGTCAGAAAGCCAAAACTTACAGCAAGATCGTTTTACCTATCTTTTCCTTTTGAGCAACTTAAACATGCCATCCGATAGCATCCCACTCAATGCACTCTCAAGAAGCAAGGGTCACTATAGAATTCTTGGTCATGCTCTTACCGGCTATCTTCATGTTCACAAGTAAGATGGTATAAATAAACATAACCTTTGCTGTGAGACTGCCTTGCTCGATGTGTTGGAATACGAATGAACATACTTGACCCCAGCAAGGTCATCTTGGAATGAGAATCTTTAGCCACCCATCACCTTTGCTTTCCAGTCTTTTTATTGATTGTTTAAAAGCTGTGACAAGCAGCCGGGCCTGGTGGCGCAGGCCTTTAATCCCAGCACTCGGGAGGCAGAGGCAGGCGGATTTCTGAGTTCGAGGCCAGCCCGGTCTACCAAGTGAGTACCAGGACAGCCAGAGCTATACAGAGAAACCCTGTCTCGGAAAAAAAAAAAAAAAAAGCTGTGACAAAAGTCCCACTATATCTCAGCCTCAGGGGCTATCAACAACTGTCCAGCCATTTCTATAATCAGCATTAGTATGTGGCTCCGCATGCTATTTTTTCAAGTTCAGGTGGAAATGAGTAGCTTTAGTGTGATGGTTTGCATATGCTCAGCCCAGGGAATGGCACTATTAGAAGCTGTGGCCCTGTTGGAATAAGTGTGTCACTGTGAATGTGGGCAATAAGACCCCCACTCTAGTTGCTTGGAAGTCAGTATTCTGCTAGCAGCCTTCAGATGAAGATGTAGAACTCTCAGCTCTGCCTGCACCATGCCTGCCTGGATACTGCCATACTCATACCTTGGTGATAATGGACTGAACCTCTGAACCTGTAAGCCAGCCCCAATTAAATATTGTCCTTTATAAGACTTGTTTTGGTCATGGTGTCTGTTCACAGCAGCAAAACCCTAACTAAGACATCTGGGCATCTAGATCACCTGAGTCCCAGAAATTATATAGTATGCCAGATTGAACATGCCAGTATGTCAGCCAGAACATGCCAGTCAAGTATAAGTGTGGGTTTCAAGAACCTTTCACGGAAGGGTTACAAGCAGGACACAGGATTCCTCACTGAAGCAGTGGAGTCCAGCAGTGAAATCGCTGCAGGGATTCTTCATGCCACCGATACTGCTCCTGTCTGCTGCTTCAGCACCATCACAGACTCTAGGCAGGGATGTAAAAAAAAAAAGGTAAGTTGACTTGGTGGCAAAGCTGCAATGCCATATTCCTATGGGTACCCTAGGACAACGACTGGCACCAGTGTACCAATGCACTGCATTGGCAGAGACTGCTCATGGTGTCACCGTTTGCTTTTATTTGAGATAGGGCCTGGCTTCAAACCCAGGCCTGCCTAAACCTCACAGTGATCCTCAATACAGAGTACAATTGTGTGCCACACCTAGCTGCTTTTTATTTGGTGGCTAACTAAGCAGAATCAGTACAAGTCAGGCATGGTGTTACATGCCTTCAATCTTAGCACTCTGCACCAGAGGCGAACTGATCTTATGATTTCCAAGGCTAACTTAGTCAGCATAGTGTGTTTACATCCAGCCTGGGCTACAGAGCAAGAAAAGTAATAGGTGCATTGCTGAAGACTACCTCCTTTCTGGGGTCTCCTATCTGCGTGGAATGGGTCTCTCTGGTTGCAGGTGAGCGAGGATTCGGTGAATGACAAACAGACCAACACGAGAGAGCGTGGAATATCTGAATGTAATTTGTCAAATTGAGCATCAGACTATTTATACAGAAGAAAATAGGGAAGTTACACAAAACAGAGGAGTGGCAGGAACCAACTGGGATAAAATTCAATGTTAACAGCTGGGATCAAAAACAGCTTCACTTGGGAGGCAGAGGCAGGAGAATTTCTGAGTTTGAGACCAGACTGGTCTACAGAGTGAATTCCAGGACAGCCAGGGTTATACAGAGAAACCCTGTCTCGAAAAACCAAAAACAAACAAACAAACAAACAAACAAACAAAACAAAACAAAAAACAGCTTCACTTAAAGTCAGCTTAAATTTAGTAGCCAGGGGCAAGGGTTTCATGCCCTTGCCATAGTTCTTATAGTCCACTTTACCCCTAGGCCATTGTAAATACTTGTGTATGGGTATAACTCAGCTATCTGTAGTTCTAAGTATCTACTCTGGTTCTTCTTTAGATCACAAACTTCCTTCTTCCTAGATAATGATAAATTCCTGTGTAGGGCAATGACTTAGCTACCCAAGCCCAGGGTTGGATAAAGGACTGCCTAGAATCTAACTTAGTTATGTCAAAAAGTCAAACCTTAGGAGGAGCACTTATAATAAAACAATATTAAGGGAAAGCACACAGATCCGTTTACCAACTAAAGCAAGGACATTGGAGCATTCATTATACAGGATGCCACGATTCCAGGAGACTAAGTTTCCGTGAACTTTTCGCCTTGGGACAGTGCCCAGGTTTTTGGGGTCTGTCGCGCTTGTCACTACTGGAGTGCATGTAGCAGTGCATGATTTAAAAAGTACTTATTTTTAATTTTCACCAATGATTCAGAATTAAAAGCAAAATGAATCTGTAAACTCATGTGTCAAGTAGGCAATAAAATGTGTATAGTTGAGTCTTCAGAATATTAAGAGGCTCTATGGTAAACAGAATAATAGTTTAGGAGACCACGGGTTTATTTTTTTTTTATTTTCTTTATTTACATTACAAATGCTATCCCAAAAGTTCCCTAT
>NC_034598.1:46394091-46405610 GCF_900095145.1 Mus pahari
CTATATCAGGGTCCCTTCAGCAGAATCTTGCTGGCATGTGCATTAGTATCTGGGTTTAGTGGCTGATGTTGGGATGGATTCCCGGATGGGGTAGTCTCTGGATAGTCCACCCTTTCATCTTAGCTCTAAATTTTGTCTCTGTACCTATATCCTTTCATAAGTATTGTGTTCCTTATTCTAAGGAGGAATGAAGTATCCACACAATGAGACCACAGGTTTTTGGTGCATAATTTTAAAATCAAACTTTCTTTTAAAAAAATGGAAATCATAGCATGTTTCCCACAGCTGGTCTGAGGTATGGCTAGCCCAGAAACTGGTAGATTTCCTTTTTCCCTTTTCAGTTTTACAGCAAAATCAGACCACTGCCATCAGATGCCTGGTGCCAGCAGAGGTTCAAGCCACCCTACTTTGCATTCTGGCTAGGATAGTGGGACCGCTTAACCTTACTCTGTAGCCTGCCATGTACTACAAAGGGCTTGGGCGGGGGGGGGGGGCAGGATTGGCTTTGCCAGACTAGACCCTTAATCTGACCCTACAGGTTAAATTCCTGAAATCAGATACATTCTCCTAAGATTGCAGAACTAAGAGGGCCTCCATCTTGGAGGCATCCCCAGCTTTCTGTAGTCAGTGATTCAGGTACTGGGGACACAGATCTAGGAGTACAACATTAGAGCAAGAAAGGAGAAAGGTACCCTTTGACTGACAGGCAAGAATCTCCCTGTGTAGCTCACTTGCATGGTCTACGGTGTAAGGTTTTGGGTTTTTTTTTCTTTTTGTTTTTTTTTTTTGTTTGTTTTTGTTTTTGTTTTTTCGAGACAGGGTTTCTCTGTGTAGCCCTGGCTGTCCTGGAACTCACTTCGTAGACCAGGCTGGCCTCGAACTCAGAAATCTGCCTGCTTCTGCCTCCCAAGTGCTGGGATTAAAGGCGTGTGCCACCACCGCCCGGCTCAGTGTAAGGTTTTGACAAGATAAAAGAAATCATTAAAACCCTAGATTGATGAAATAGATTCTATTGCTGGTGAAGGGAAAAAGTTTATTGTGCCCCAGTAGCTTAGAAATATTTGTATAGTTTCAATACTTTTTGAATTTGTGTTTGCGCAGGCCCTGATTGTTGTGTGAACTCATGCATTTGCCGATTGTTATAGTTTTTTTTTTTTTTTTTAAAGATTGTAATGATCTGGGGGCTGGTGAGATGGCTCAGCGGGTAAGAGCACTGACTGCTCTTCCGAAGTTCCTGAGTTCAAATCCCAGCAACCACATGGTGGCTCACAACCACCCATAATGATTTCTGATACCCTCTTCTGGTGTGTCTGAAGTCAGCTACAGTGTATAACAATAAATAAATCTAAAAAAAAAGATTGTAATGATCTGACTTTATTTTACACTAGGTAGGGGGCACAAAGTAATCCTCTTTAATAAAGTTGACAATTAGCTTCACTTAGAACATTTTAATAATGCACATTAAAAAAAGTATTTGTCTTACAAATTGTTCTGCAATCCAAATATACAACAGCTTGGAAAACAACATTTAGAAAACAAAAGCCAATGTAAAAGGACAACTACAACAGTGCAGGTTTGCTATGGCTCAGATTTACAGCTTTCTCACGGCGTCATCTACGTCAGAGATCTGTTCCTTCGGCTGGCTCCACTGCGCCATGGTTAAAGAAATGCCTTCTCTCCCTGGTTTCATTTCACCTTCTGAATCCATCCAATATTCTCTAACAGCAATTAGAATTTTTCCTTTGAAGTCCCGAACACTGACATATCTCATCTTTCCAATCTGGAACATGTTGTCGTCTCTGCTGCTGCTGCTCTGCTTGGAGGATACCAGCGCTCTAGAAGTCTCACCAGGCTTTTGCTTCTTCACAGGTTTCTCTGGAACAACTTGCTTTTTCCTCTTTAACTTTTTTCAACTTCGCTGTCCGAATCACTGCCTGAAGAGCTTGAAGAAACAAGTTCCTTTGATTTAGGCATTGCTCCGCTCCGGCCGACCAACAGCCTCTCGCTCGCTTGCTCGCTTGCCTGCTCCGGACTCGATTGTTATAGTTTTTTGCTAAGAATTTGTGGGCGTTGGTTGTTAGGCTACAGGTGAAAAACTTCCCTGGAAACCTGCTCCTGCACAAGACTCCAACCCCTCACCCCTCCTATACCCATTCTTTGTAAATCATCTCAAATCAGGAAGCTAAAACTTGTCAGATTGATGGCCCAAGGCCATGTGATTTGGAAATCCCCTATTCCCTCCTCCTTCCCCCTGGAGGATCCATAAGAAGAAGGGTCCCTCTCCCTTTTGTGGTCGACTCTAACCCAATACGAAGTGTCCCCAGAGCTCTGGAATAAAGCCTCGTGTGTTTTGCATAAAGAACAGTCTCTAGTGAGTTCCTGAGGGGGGTCTGTGCCATCCCGAGACTAGAGCAAGGATCTCCCCATTTTCCGGGGTCCTACAACAGAAGGTGGTGGCCTGTCCTGGGTTTTACAAGTCTGGGACATGGAGGTTGTAAGACAGCACTGCATGATGATACTGTTTGGTGGTGAGTCTCAGTACTGTTGAGTGGGATCTGACAGATGGAAGGGATGCAGCTAAGCCCTCTTGCACCTGCCACATCTATACATCATAGTAGGATGTTGGTCATGTGTGGGTGTCATCTACCTGGCACCTGTGTGGAGATCACAGTAGCATACATAGTGTCACACAGGACAGCAGTATGTAGGACTTATTGATGGCATCTAGCACCTTAGCCCCTGAGGAAGTCACTTCCCAGATGTGTGGTGAACAGCCTTATCTTGAGGTCCCAGATCCTCAGAGGTGAGAAGTGCCCACGATAAACTGTTCCTGTCACAAAGGAGCTCAGTAAAAGCTGAGGGCCATAGGACACTCAGTCTTCAGTCTGGATGCTGTGTAAGCACTGCCTGAGCAGGCTGAGGCAACATCCACAGTACAGAGACAGACCTCAGCACACCCCGTGTGCTTCATTGGACTGATAGATCCTATATTCATAATTCTTATGCCTTTTATTATGAATTTCATTTATAATTATTTTCATCTTCTGTCCTTCTTTGATTTTCTTTTCTTTAGCAACTCATAGTAGAGTTACTTGTTTAATGCAACAGAAATGCCCAGGAGATGATGTCCATGTAAAACTCTTTGGTTTGTTCTTGTTTTAGGAAGCTGTACAGAGATAACTTGATAACTTGTAGGACGTTAACTGTAAATACTTTGCTTCCTATTGTCATTCTGGCAGTGTGGTGGAGGAGTTCTATTTTGGACAATGGTTGGACGTAGGTAGGTTTTTTTGTTTGTTTGTTTGTTTTTGTTTTTTGAGACAAGGTTTCTCTGTATAGCGAACTCAGAAATCTGCCTGCCTCTGCCTCCCAAGTGCTGGCATTAAAGGCGTGCACCACCATGCCCGGCTGTAGGTAGGTATTTAATTGGATTTTCCTTTTTAGTTTTGGTGCCTTTCTATTTTTTATTTTGTCTTCATTTTTCTTTATAAAAGTTCAGAATTTAGGCTATTGAGATGCATGAAGACACATGCCATGAAGGACATGAAGGACAATTCTTCTGTCCTGAGTATAGACCTCAGGGCCTCAGGCTTGGTTGCAAGTGCTTTTACTCTTCCAGCCATCTAGTTGGTTCCTCTCACACTGATCTATCTATTTCAATCTATCTGATTCTATCTATCTATCTATCTATCTATCTATTCTGATCCATCTATTTCAATAAATTTTTGTTGATCTATTTTCATTGTGGTGGTAGAGAATACTGGGTGCTCATTTTAGACTCCCTTCCTTGCTTGGGCAGCATCTGTCCACTGAACCTTAAATAAAAAGTTATTTTATGGGCTGGTGAGATGGCTCAGTGGGTGAGAAGAGCACCCGACTGCTCTTCCGAAGGTCCGAAGTTCAAATCCCAGTAACCACATGGTGGCTCACAACCATCTACAGTGTACTTTCTTAAAAAAAAAAAAAAAAAAAAAAGTTATTTTATGGCAGATTCTGGTTAAGTTCCTGAAGTTTTTGTGTCAACTTAATCCGTAGTCATACAAGACCTTAACATGCCATGCTCCTGCCTCAACCTTTCAAGTGATGGGATTCCAGAGCTGCCCCATCACTCTCAGCTTGAAATTCATGAAGGGCAGCCCAGACCCTGGGCTGGACAAGTTCAGGGTAGGGGCGGGCATGCCAGCTAACACTGTAATAGGTAAGGACTGAGGGATGCAGGGAGAAGCTGGCAGACAGACCAGTTTTGATAACCTAACACTCCAGGAGGAAATGTCTACTGTGTTCAGGACGACTTTGCAGTCTAGGTGCAAGCTCGACTTCAATGCCAATCTCTGCAGGTCTGGGACAGTTGTGTGCCTGGAGTGGAAGCTAGGGCTAGGAACCACTGTGCTAAGTCTCTGCGAGCCACTCTTTCGCTAAGGGAGCTGCTCCTGTCACTAGCCAATCAGGGCCTCGAGGCGGACTGCTAGTCAGAATAGGAGCGGACACTTCCGGTCCGCCATAGTGCAGGCTCCGCTGAGTGTCTGAGGGAGGCTCCCCGCGGTCTCTGTTCCGCGCTGTGACTTGCCGACCGGAGCTGTGAGCAGAGCGGGGCGAGCTCGGAATCCGCGCCATGGTGAGCGGGGCCGCCGTCCCCACGCGGGGCGGAGCCGCGGGAGCCGCCCTGGGCTGCGGGGACTGGCGGAGAGACGTGGCACGCCGAGTGGTCCCTGCAGTCCCTGGAACCCACGCTCCTGGCAGCCGCGGAATAATTTCCACCCCTGTGGTGCGCCTGCGCAGAACAGGGGCTTGGAGGGCTGTGTGTGGGTCTGTCCTTACAGCGGACGTCATGTTGCAGTGCGCGCGCATGCGCGGCTTTCACTGTCAGGGGAGGCAGATTTGCAGACTTGCTGAAGTCCTAGTTTCCCTAGTGTCTCCTAGAAGTTCTGTACCTGGCATTTGACATTCATGCGTAGGGTCCTTCTGCAGTTAACTCTGCGCAGGTGTAAAGTCCGCGCTATTAACACATTTGCGTGCAGATGCCACGGTGGTCCCATCACATGTGTAAGGCCAGACTTACTGGGTTACCTACATTAACTGTGTTTCTGTTTCTGAGTGCTCTCTCCTGTTTTGTTGGCCTCTTTCTTTCTCAGACAGCACAGTCTTTATCGCAGGTGTAGGGTCATTTAGAAGTCAGACGGTGTCACTGTGCTGTTTATTCAGTCTGTGTGCTCATGTTTTCATTCATGATGACCTTTTGTCATCGGTTTTCTGTTGTTCATCGAAGAAATCGTAGACTTTTATTGGACGTTTGTTGAACCTATAGTTCAGATTCTGTACTGAAGTAATACGGAGACTTCTTGTCTACAATCTTGCAATTTCTCTCCTTTGAATTCCTTGATTCTTTTAATTACAAAGTTACAATTCTGGCTACAGATGTTTGCCATATTTCTATGTATTTCTGGAGATTTCTGTATCCATGCTGACATAATAAGAGATAAGGGTTCTGTATTTCTAATTTGCTAAATTTGTTTCATGTGCGTGAGTGATTTGCTTCCATGTATGTGTGTTCATCACTTGACTTTGGTTTCCACAGAAGACAGAAGAAGCCATTAAATGCCCTACAACAGGATCTAGATAACTTTGTGTCACCGTGTTAGTGCTGGGAACTAAACCCAGGTCTTCTGTGCAGGTTGTCCTGAGTTGGATAGAAAGCGCTTTTAGGGAGCCAAGATAGCCAGAGGGCAGTAAGCAGCATTTCTTCAGGTTGACAGCATATGCAGAATGTATACAATTATCACGTATGTATGTTAGCATATCTGTTCTTTGTCAGCTCCCCTTAGTGTTAGCCAGAGCTGGAGGCTTGCTTTTATTGAAGAGATTTTTCTTTATTAAAGTTTAACATTGTTTTCTTTCTTTTTTAAAAAAAGATTTATTTATTATTTATATGGAAGTACACTGTAGCAATCTTCAGACACACGAGTAGAGGGCATCAGATGTCATTACAGATGGCTGTAAGCCACCATGTGGTTGCTGGGATTTGAACTCGGGACCTTCGGAAGAACAGTCAGTGCTCTTAACCACTGAGCCATCTCTCCAGCCCTTAACATTGTTTTCTAAGGTTGACTTGACCCCATGTATAGCCCCACAGGGCATTGCTATTGCTGTCCTCCTGGATCCACTCCTCATTATTTGGATTACAGGTTTCAAGAACCACACAGTTCTATAACTACCCATTTGAGTCATGGCGTGGGCTGTTCATTCATTAATAGGAAAGGGGTTTGTCTCTGGAGCATGGCTTTTCCCTTGAGACCAGAATACAGAGAATATTTATTGTATACGCTACAGGGGGAAACAGGTTAGGCAGTGAGCTGCAGAGGTCTCTGATATAATGACAGATTTTATGGGGGCAGGATGAGTTCCTTCTGTGTCCTTTCTCAGAACGAGTTAATACCATATGAATGAAGGCAAACTAAGGTGCTAGATATACAATTTCTGGAGGTTAGCTTGAGCCAGTGAAATTTCCAGTTGGACAATTCTGTCATACTTGGGTAAGTGCGAACCGGATGAGAAGATTGAGACACAGGCAATTTGGCTGTAACAACTTTGTCAGCATATAGCACGCAGTGGGTGACAGTATACACAAGACAGGTTGATACAGTCGGTTATTAATGGCTTTCCTCTACCATGGAATAGCCTGCTCAACTCCAACATCAATATAGCTAAGTGTCGTTTTAGTTAATTTTATCTCTTGAAATGCCACGTATTGGTGTCTGTGGTAGTGTTCTGTTGCTGTATAGAAAAACCTACTGTTACAAAGGAAAACATTTAATTGGAGCTGGCTTACAGTTTCAGACGTTTAGTCCATTGTCATGATGAAAACAAAGGATTATGCCATGCAGATAGAAAAAAAAATAGGTACTTAAACCTAAGTTTGGGGGCCTCACTTATTTAATCCCTCACTAGACATAGTAGGGAAGTTTATATTGAGGAACCCTATAACCTGCCAAAGGAAGGAGGCTCCTTTCTATTTTGTGTAATGTTTTCTTCTTTTGGTCTTTCTCTCTGTCTCTGTCTCTCCCCCTCATCTCTTTTTCTGCTTCTCTCAGTTTTCTTTCTTTTTCTTTGGAGCTCTTTGTACTTAGGTTATTTTTTTGTCACTGCACATATTTATTCAATAGCCTTAGGTTCCTATGTTTTAATGTCTGGTCCTCAATTATTAGAACTAATGGTGTAAGACTTGCCTTGGTCATGTTATCCATTCATAGCAGTAAAACCTTAAGTAAGACAGAAGTTGGTCCCAGGGACTGGGGGATTGCTGAAATAGGCCTAACTATGCTTTTGTTTGGAAGAATGTGGATTTTGGGACTTTGGGTTTGGAATTTCATGGAATGCTTTAAATGGAGCTTAATGGGCTATCCTAGTAGGAATATGGAAGACTTTGTTACTAAGAGTTATTTGAGTTGTGTGGACCTGACCCAAGAACTTTCAGTGGAAAATTTCAATATGTGGCCTAGAGACTGTTGTTTTTGTGGTATTTTGGTGAAGAACATGGCTGCTTTTGGCACTTGTCTGAAAAGTCTGCCTGAGGCTAAGGTGAAGAGACTCAGATTAATCGTATTGACAAAGGAAGTCTCAGAAATGCCCATCACAGACTTTGTTCTCTGGTTAAGTTTCCTGAAGAGCATTTTAAACAAGCATAGCAAGCTAAGAGAGGAAAAAATGTAAAATATAGGTTTGAGTATTATAAGGGCACTAGGAAGTGAAATGGTGACTAGGAGATAAGGGAGTGGGATTTGGGGCAAGATCCTACCCAGCTAAATTTAGATCATAGGACATAAAGCCAAGCAGATCTGTGAGTTCAAGGCCAGCCTGGGACAGAGCAAGTTCGAGGTAAAGAGAAGTTAAGTCCAGGCATGTTGGTATATACTTTTAATCCCAGGAGACAGGCATTCAGATCTCTGAGTTCAAGGTCAATCTATATAGAGCAAGATCTAGGACAGCCAAACTTAGGCAGTGAGGGAGTTGGAAAACAGAAAGCTAGTGATAGTATAGTAGAACAAGAGAGCCATATTTCAGCTCCTGCAAGAAGCAGAACTTGGCAGTTTTAGCCATGTGACCCTGGCTTTAGAGTTCAGAATAGAAGAGACTACTGGGACAATTGATGCTGGTTAACTGGAGCTAAGAAATTAATTAGTGATGATTAAGAAGAGACCAGCATCACCTAGGTGAAATCTTCTGAGAAGTGATTTCTGAGAGCACAAAGAAGCAGTGTTCCAGAGATAGCCAAGGTTGTACCTCATGCTGCAGCCATGCCTGGTAATATGTAAGAGTCACCCAGTGGTACTGGTTTTGAAGGTATGAAGGAGTCATGAAGCTGAGGATTGACACTGAGAGAGGCCATGAAAGGCTATTGGTGAAGGTGCAGCCTCAGTTGCAGCTGATGGCCCAGGACTGAGGGGGTCATGCAAAGTGTCTTGGCACTGTAAACAGAGCCTATGAGAGGCTATTGGTGAAACCTCGTTGCAGCAGAAGACCCCAGTGTATTGGAGATGCCAGTACCATGGGATGATCACCAAGAACAGCAGTGGCAGTGGAGTGGATCAACCTGAGCTTAGAATGCTATAGAGGGCAGAGCTAGAGGAGCCCAGAAGATCATATGTGGATCCCAGGTATTGAAGATGCCAGAGCTGTGGGCTATCTGCCGAGGAAAGCTGCTAACAGGGAGTGGAACCAGCCCAGGAGAAAGAAGTCTGTTGCACTCAACAAAGATGAAAAAGGAGTTGGAGATCTGAAGACCACTTTGACAATAGAATTGGAGATGCAGAGTTTGGAGTTTGCCCAGCTGGTTTCCTGTCTTTCTTAGGGGATTAGAGTTAAGTGATTGGATGAATCTCAGAAGTGACTTTGAACTTTGGACTTTTAACATTGTTGAGACTGCTGTAGATTATGGGGACTTTTGAAGTTGGACTAAGTGTATTTTGTATTATGCTATGTTTAAATATGGCCCCATAGACTCATATATTTGAACAAGCCTATGGGGGCCAGGGAGTGGAATATGATGGTTTGTATATGCTTGGCCTAGGGAGTGGCACTATTAGAAGGTATGGCCCTGTTGGAGTAGGTGTGGCCTTGTTGGAGTAGGTGTGTCATTGTGGGTGAGGGCTTTAAGACCTCATCGTTGCTGCCCGGAAACCAATATTCTGCTAGCAGCCTTAAGATGAAGATGTAGATCTCTCAGCTCCCCCTGCATCATGCCTGGCTCCATGTTCCCACCTTGATGATAATGAACCTAACCTCTGAACCTGTAAGCCAGCCCCAATTAAATGTTGTTCTTATAAGAGTTACCTTGGTCATGGTGTCTGTTCACAGCAGTAAAATCCTAACTAAGACAGCCTCTCCTACACTTTCTTCGTGGTGCCAAGCCACAAATTCTTTGCATGATCCCATTCAATCCTGGGCCTGTAACTGCTACTGAAGCTGTACCTTCACCAATGGCCTCTCACAGTTCCAAGCTTCAGCTACTCTATATGACCCCTTTATGTCTTCAAAACCAGTACCACCTTGGTGAGTCTTAAACTATGAAACTTGGCTGCTGACAAAAGACAAAACCCTGGCCACAGAAGCTGGAACACAGCTTCTGTGTATTGACTCTGAGAAGACCCCGTCCCGAAGATCTCACCTCACAAACGCTGGTCTGTTTTTAACCACTGCAAATTTCTCAGCTGCTGCTAACCTTTCTTTGTCAATTGTCCCAGTAAGACAAAGGTTTTACTTTAGTGGTTCTGCTCTCTTGTTAATCACAGTTGATTCTTTGGTTCTGTGACCAGATATCACAGATTCAGCACACAAAACGATCTGGTAGAGACTTTACTTCCTTCTGATACTTCACAAGCCAGGCTTCCATCTTCTGTACTGTTCTCAATAGTCTTTATCCTCCAAGCTTCTACACAACAGCTCCCTGAACTCTCAGCACTCAGTGGCTAACCCAAAGTTCCAAAGTCCTTCCGAAAACAGCATGGTTATATCTGTGACAGTGTCTCCCCACTATCCTGGTACTAACCTGTCTTGCTAGGGTTTCTACTGTTGGGATGAAGCACCATAACTGAAAAGGAAGCTGAGGAGGAAAGGGTTTTATATTGGCTTATATCACTTCATATTGGCATCAAAGGAAGTCAGGACAGGAACTAAAATGGCTGGAAGCTGGAGGGAGGAGATGGTGCAGAGGCTGTGGAGGTGAGCTGCTTCCTGGCTTTCTCAGTCTGCTTTCTCATAGAACCCAGGACCACCAGCCCAAGGACAGCACCACCCACAGTGGGCTGAACACTCCACCATCAATTAAGAAAGTGTCGTACAGGCTTGCCTAGAGCCTCATCTTCTGGAGTGTGTGTTTAGCTGTGCTTCTTTCCCCTCAGATGACCTTATCTTGTGTCAGGTTGACATAAAACTATCCAGCACACATGGATTAGAGGCACATAACATTCTCTTCACCTTGGCTTATGTTTAAAGTTTTTTTTTTAAATTTTTAAAAATATGTGCACAAGTCCTTTGTGTGAGTGTGCACACACACACACACACACACACACACACACACACACACACACGAGCATTGGATTCTTTTGTGTGTTGAAACTTGATCCAAGTTCCCTGCAAAAGCAACACATAATCTTTTTTCCCTTTGATTTAAATTTTATTGCATTGTGATGAGAAAAGATGCATAATTTCAATTTATCTGAATTTGTTAACATTTAAAAATGTATTTTGAGTAAATAGACTCACATCACATCCTTCTTTCCCTTTTGAATCCCAACTCCTCCCGGAGTGTCCCCCCACTTCAATACCTGCAATACCTTTCGTTTTTTTTTAAATCATATTCTTTAAAATTTATAAACTATTGTAACAATAAAAATGAGTATTATAAAAATTGTTTGATATAAAACAACAATCAATTGAACAGTCTTATGTAGATGTTTGTCTACAGTAATACTGAAAATACATATGTTTTTCTCAATATAAATTTTAAGTAACTCCAAATATATTAGCTGCATAACATTTTAAAATAATATATCACTATTAGTTTTTTAAATGAACATAAATAGATAAGGTCTTTTTGTTTTTTGTTTTTGCTTGTTTTGTTTTTAATAGAGTTTAAAATCTTGGCTCTTACTGTGGTATAAACACAAAATAAGAACAGTTTTTGGACATTGGAGTTCATTGTAATAAGGCTGTACTTGAATATCCCTCACATCATCAAAGGGTTTTTACCTCCATAGTTGATAAGCTAAGAGCTGACAGTTCTCTTGTACCAAGGAATGAATTGTAGGCATGATTTTTGGATACAGATTTCCTGCTACTACGGTCAAAGCTATTTGACTTGAGTGGTTGTCATCATTCTCAGTCTGCAGGGAATAGGTTACATTCATTTAAGAAATGGTGTGTGTATTAAGATGGTCAATCCTTGAAGTCATTCATCAACTATTTAATGAAGAATGGTTCTGCTTGGAGGGTGGCACAGACATTAGGTGAGGGTAAGATTCTGG
>NC_034598.1:46408345-46413419 GCF_900095145.1 Mus pahari
GGTTCTGATGATGCCAAGTAACCTTGGTTTCTGCTGTTTTTGTTCTTATGCTTGCCTCCTACCATCTGGTTATCTCTAGTGCTGCCTGCCCTGGATATGTCTGACTGGAGCCTGTTCTTCCTGTGATCCTGCTTGTGTCAGAACTCCTCTGAGTCAAGCTGTCTCTGGGATCCTGTGATTCTGTGATCCTGTGATCCTGAGATCTTGGGTGTGTCTGAGCTCCTGGGAGTCAAGCTGCCTTTGGGACCTTGAGATCCTGGTGTGACCATGTTCCTGGGATCCTGGGATGGTGTGATCCTGGGTGTGTTAGAGCATCTGGGAATGAAGTTGCCTCTGGGTATTGTGGAGTTTGCAACCAAGGTCTGCTCAGGGCGCCAGCCCAGACAGACTGGAAGGAACCCGTGGCACTGGTCTGATGTAATTCCTTCGTGCCTGGGTCCCACTGGCTTAGTTACTCCCGGTGTTGGGGACAGATGTTGTGTCCTCCTCACCACTGATCCTCTGATCCTGGGTGTGTTAGAGTGCCTGGGAGTGGAGCTGCTTCTGGGTGTTATGGGGCAGGCTGTAGAGTTTGTGCCCAAGGTCTGCCACAACACATAATCTTAACTGATGCTTTCTTTCTGTATCTAGTTTTTTGATCAGAATTTTCTTTGTTAATGTTTTTGAGAACTTTTTGATTTCTCAACCAGTGATTTATTAAAAATACATTTTGTTGTAGGAGTATCATAGTAGTCTTATAGATTAAACTGGGACACTGGAGTTTTCAGGTAGCCAAGTATAGAGCTAGAGTCATTATAAGGTTCTCTTAGATTCAACACAACTCATACACCAAGTTGATACAGAAAAGAAAAATGTAATCAAGCTGCTTTTGATCAGGGACATAGAACAGACATGGGAGCTGACCTGTGACAGACCCCAAGCCAGAATGTTACAGAGCCTTTAAGCCTATAAACTGCAAATGTCTGTGTCAAGTTTCAGTTACCTTTTTCACCCATCATGATTTAGGGATAATGGACTTCCTTAGGAACATGTATTTGTGGTAAATTTATCTTGTTCTTTTTGGTTGTTTTATTCATCTGTGGTTGTGCAACTTGCCTAGCAATCACATCTCAACTTGACAACAAGGATGTCAGTTACCCATGTATTTGTATCTCTCTGTCAGTCAGGATGTCAAGTACCCAGGGAGGTCTTGGGAACTTTAACTTTATTTGACCCCTATTTAAAATGGAAGTTTACCCCAAATGGCTTCAGTTTGGTTCCTTCTTACAAACCAGACTGGCCTTGAAATCAGAGAGATCCAGCTGTCTCTGTCTCTTAAGGTATGGGATTAAAGATGTGAGCCAACATGCCCTTCTTGTCTATTCTTATTTGAAGTTAGTAATTTTGATACAGTTTTGTTGATGTATACTCAAAAGTGTTGGCTTTGTTTTCATGTCTTTCTGTATATCTGTTAGTAGTCATTTGTATTGCAATGCCACATGCCATTTCTAGGCCCAGAAAAGAGAGACAAGATCCTCCTCTTCCTCTTTTTCCTCCTCCTGTTCCTCCTCCTCCTTTTCCTCTTTCCTCTTCTTTTCCCTTTTAAAATGACTTGGTGATTGCACTTGAAATTCTGTGGACGGGCTGGTGAGATGGCTCAGCGGGTAAGAGCACCCGACTGTTCTTCCGAAGGTCCAGAGTTCAAATCCCAGCAACCACATGGTGGCTCATAACCATCCATAACAAGATCTGACGCCCTCTTCTGGAGTGTCTGAAGATAGCTACAGTGTACTTACATATAATAAATAAATAAATCTTAAAAAAAAAAGAATTATTAAAAAAAAAAAAGAAATTCTGTGGACATGAAATAAATGAGTGGAACACACCGAATTATGTAAATATATTCAAAATGAAGTACACATTACAATGCAGTAAGTCTTACCATTTTTATTATGTGCATATATGGGAAATTTTAGGATGCAGTGACCTATGAGGATGTATATGTGAATTTTACTCAGGAAGAGTGGGATTTGCTGAATCCTTCCCAGAAGAGTCTCTACAAAGATGTGATGCTGCAAACCTGCAGGAACCTCATTGCTATAGGTAAGAAGTTAGGTTTTCCTTCACTTGCTAGACAAGGGGACAAGTGTTTTTTGGTTATTGGTGATCTCAATTATGGAAGTGGAAGAATGTGGTGAATAAATCAGGCATGGTTCTCAGGTTCATTGACGATAGTGACTTAAATTTTGTGTAATTTCTAATAATATAGCAGACATTTTCTGGTACTATATTTTAGGCTACAAATGGAACAACCAGAATATTGAACAACATTGTCAAAGTTCTGGAAAACATGAAAGGTATTCCTCTCTTTCCTCCACTCCTCATTTCTTTCTTTTCAGAAAAAGGGAGCCCTTCCATGATATCATTGAGCCTTGGCATATCAAGTTGCAGCAGTAAGACTAGGCACATCTTCCTTTATTGAGTCTAGATGAGACAGCCCAGTAGGGGGAAAGGAACCCAAGGGCAAACAAAGGAGTCAGAGATAGCCCTGCTCCCATTGTTAGATGTCCCACATAAAGTCTAAGCTACACAACTGTTACATATGTGCAGAGGGCCTAGGGCAATCACATGATTGCCCTGATTGGTGGTTCAATCTCTGCTGTGATCTTGTGGGCCCAAGTTAGGTGATTCTACAGGTATTCCTGACATGTCTCTCTGGCTCCTACAGTCCTTCCTACCCTTGGTCATATACCCAAAGGTTGTTGGGGTGTTCTTTAGGTATATGCCCAGGAATGGTATAGTTGGGTCTTGAGGTAGAACTACTTCTAGTTTTCTGAGAAACCACCAAATTGATTCCCAAAGTGGCTAGATAGGTTTTTCACCCCCACTAGCAATGTGTGTTTCCCTTACTCCACATCCTCCCCATCACGAGCTGTTGCTTAAGTTTTTTATCATAGCCATTCTGGTGGGTATAAGATGGAATCTCAAAGTCATTTTGATCTGCATTTCCCTTGTGACTAAGGCTGTTGAACATTTCTTTAAGTGCTTCTCTGACATGAGAGATTCTTCTGTTTAGAATTCTCTGTTTAGATCTGTACCTCATTTTTTAATGGGGTTATTTGGTTTGTTGATGTTTAATTTCTTGAGTTCTTTATATATTTTTAATATCAGCCCTCTATCAGGTGTGGAGTTGGTGAAGATCTTTTCTATTCTGTAGGCTTCTGTTTTGTCCTTGTGATGGTGTCCTTTGCCTTACTGAAAATTTTCAGTTTCATGAGGTCTCATTTATTAATTGTTAATCTTTTTTTTTATAATTTTAAAAAAGATTTATTTATTTATTATATGTAAGTACACTGTAGCTGTCTTCAGACACGCCAGAAGAGGGCATCAGATCTTGTTACAGATGGTTATGAGCCACCATGTGGTTGCTGGGATTTGAACTCCAGACCTTCGGAGGAGCAGTCGGGTGCTCTTACCCACTGAGCCATCTCACCAGCCCCTACTTGTTAATCTTAGTGTCTGGAGTTCTTCTCCTTTGCCAATGAGTTTAGTGCTATTACCCAATTTCTTTTCTATCAGGTTCAGTGTATCTGGACTCATATTGAGGTCTTCGATCCACTTGGACTTGAGTTTTGTGCAGAGTATTAGCTATGGATCTATTTGCATTCTTCTACACACAGATATCCAGTTAGACCAGCACCATTTGTTGAAAATGCTTTATTTTTTACCTTGAATGATTTTGGCTTCTTTGTTAAAAATAAAGTGTCCATAGATGTGTGGATTTATGTCTGAGTCTTTGATTCAATTCCATGGGAGATTTTCTTCTGATGTCTTTTTATGTGCATGTTGATACACATGTATTTCTGAAGAAATTTTAATGTGCCCTGAAGCTTTAAGGAAATTAAAGACTGTAAATAAACACAACTTTCTGATGATTATTAAATCCTAGCCCTGTGAGAGCCATGATGTAGAACTGTCCATCCATTTAGTTTTGTACCATCCAAGTATAAAAGGTATACACATTGATTAGGGGATCAGTATCTGTCTAAGCCTTTTTATAAGCAAATAGTCTATGTTAATGCTAGTCTTCCTTGTGTATTTGTAGTGATTTATGCTAGTGTAGTGAAAGGAGCAGTTTATGAGACACAAGAGGGTTGCTACAGTAGAGGAACCTGAATCCTATACCACATCTCTATGAGATACAAAAGGTTAGACTATGTGAATGCAGTGTGAAAACCTTGTATTTGTTATTCTTATTTAATAGGTATATCATCTATCACGCAGAATACAAGCCATTTGAGCATAAGGAGCATGGAAAGATGCAGTGTGCCTCTCCCTCTCCTACTACTGTTAGAAGATATATAGCAGTCCCTGCTACGAGTAGACTTTATGAATGTGACATGAATTTACAAGCACTTGGTGTTCCAACTACAGTGGGAATGCATCAACAGACTTACAATGGAGAAAAGCTTTATGAGTACCAGGAATGTGGGAATTCTTCTGTTTATCCTGGTTCACTTTGTATATGTAATGTGAATCACACTATAAGAAAATGTTATGAATGCACTCAGTGTTGTAAAGCTCTGAGTTCTCTTCAAAGACATGAAAAAACTCATCTGGGAAAAAGAATTGATAAACGTGAGCCATGTATTAAAGACTTTAACCATCACAGGTATCTTCAAACACACAAAAGAGCCAATAATGAAGAGGATCCCTATGAATATAATCAATGTGATAAAGCCTTTGGATCTAATTCTTCCTTACACCAAAGACTTCATTTGGAAGTAGCTCCCTATAAATATAATCAGTGTGTAAAAGACTTTGTACATCACAGTTGTCTTCAAGTATGCAGAACTCATACTAAAGAGAAACCTTATGAATGTAATCAGTGTGGTAAAGCCTTTGCAAGTCACCATAATCTTAAAATACATAAAAGAATTCACACTGGAGAGAAACCCTATGCATGTAATCAATGTGGTAAAGCCTTTGCATATTTCACCAGTCTTCGAAATCATGAAAAAATTCATACTGGAGAGAAACCCTATGGATGTAATCAATGTGGTAAAGCCTTTGCATGTCGCAGTAATCTTCAAGT
>NC_034598.1:46414514-46427261 GCF_900095145.1 Mus pahari
CTCACTTTGTAGACCAGGCTGGCCTCGAACTCAGAAATCCGCCTGCCTCTGCCTCCTGAGTGCTGGGATTAAAGGCGTGCGCCACCACACCCAGCCAGATAAATATTTTTTAAATTGAAATAAGGGCCACTACAGCTACTCAGGTGTTTAAGGCACTTGCTCCCCAATGTCACTAACTCAGTTTGATTTCTTGTTCTCACAGAGGAAACAAAGAATAGACACCTGTAATTTGTTCTCTGCCTTGCATGTGCATATCATGGTACAGGTGCTTAAATACTGATAATGAACAAAGCAAAGAAAATAACCAAAATATTGAGAATACAGGGAACATTTTACCAACTGAAATGAATACACTGTAGCATTCTGTGGAGTGTTATTATTCAACAAAATAATGATGGTTTCTGTTTCAGTCTTATGCTATTTGTTTCTGATTTAATTCAAAGATAGCTCATTTTATGAATCTATCTCATCTGGATCTAGTGGTGTATTTTGGAGACATACAAGTGGATCTTTCTGGGTTTGAGGCTATCTTGTTCCACACGGTAAGTTCCAGGACACTAATAGCCATGTAGAGTGATCCTTTCTAAAAAGAACCAAAAAGAAAAAAGTATGTAAATGTAGCACCTATCACATTATGGAATGTTTCCTAATAACACTCTGTACTCATCTTTATTCAATTATACCATTCAATTCCATGTCTTCACTCACATAAAGAGAACAGAGTTACTAATGAAAATAAGCAATATGCTAAGTTCATTCGCAGAGGAATAGAAATCCTTTCAATACTTTCATGACCATGTAGCAGAGACTTTCTTCACATACAAGGTAGAAAGAGTAATGGGACATCATCTTTTCCATTATGACACATTTGGGTTTTGGAAATTTGACTCAATAGTACTCCTCCTATTGGGTGTCCACCTTGTCTTTCCTAGCACCCACATCAGATGCCTCAGAACTACCTGAAGTTCCAGGTCCAAATGGTCTGATCTACTTCTGGCTTCCTTGGTCACCAGGTATGTAAATGGTGTAAAGGCATATATACACTTTTTAATAGTTTTATATATTATATATTTTTCAATTATAAAAATAACAGTACTTTTAAAATTATGGACTCATTATATATACATATACATTTGTACATATACATATGTATATACACACACATATATGATTATATATTGTAAATTGTATAAATATGTGACTACTTATTGTACAAGGAGCTTTATGGTTTTCTTTTGTTTAGTTTTAGTTTTTGTTTTTTTTTAAATTTGAATAGAAATTTAAGTGTACTGCTGGAACATGGTTGTGCTTGTGTGGACACTTCAAGAATACAAGAAAAGTCTTGTGACCTCAGTTTCTTAAAAAAAAACAAAACAGAATTGCTTTTGGAATGTGATTTTTTTCTTTCTCTTGGGTGTAGTGGATAAGAGTGAGTTTTCTCCAAATTAATCATTATTGCTTGACATTGTTATTCAATTAAATGTTTAAACTATCCTTTATATGCCTGTGTGATAAAACTTGATAGTTGTTTTTAAAACAAAAATCCCAGTTGTATAGTTTTACCATACGAGGACTCAGGAGCCAGCCACTGATGAAATCCTGCCAGCTCAGAGAGGTAGAGAAAGCACCCAGCTTACCTTCTTACTCCATAAACATCCAAGAAGAAAAAAGGGCCCTTTTTCCTTCTCCATGCTGTCTTAAAGGCCCTTCTTTCTGTTTACTTATGTTCACTCCCTGTCAGCTGGTTAGTTGCTCTGTCTCTTGGATTAAAGGTGTATGCTTATGCTAGGCCATACCATAAGTTACTTGTTTCTAGTAAACAGAAAGCTCTAGGACCAAAGGCTGAGCCATACCACAATGAGAAACAGTTCATACTCTTGGGGTTTACATTGTGATCAAATATCCTGCAATACTTATTTTCCATATCTGGGTTGTCCTTGTGATTGCATACATCTCAAAGTCATGAAAACTTTACTCATATGACCTTAACCCTGAGAATATAAAGTATGTTGAGCCCTGAATAAAGCTGACTATTGCATGGGACTTTGGTCTTCCTCATTTATTGGCTCCGTTTTCCCAGATTCCCTCTAGAGTGGTGATAAGTATGTCTGAACATGGATCGGAAGTTGGCTACAAAAGAGGAGAATGGGGACTCTCAAAGAGGTGAGTGAGAATAATGGGGCAGAAACTAGGGAAAACTTTGACTTTGTTGAGCTTGTACATCTTCCTTTTTAAAGAAATGAACATTCAAATCACATATTAAATATTAAAATCACTATCATTCAATTTCCCACAAGTTGTTTATGATTATAAGCCCTGGTTTCCAGAAGATGGAACTTTAGATGAAGAAGTATGGGACAGAATCTGAAGTAATATTGAACAGGAGCATGAACTAGATGAAAAGTCTCTCTTCAGGCCTATATGGATGACATACTGTTGGTCCCCTCCAAAGAAGAAGAGCTACATTCCATATGTAACATGAATCATGATATGCTACTTAAAAATGGGCTCATTTCATCAGAAAAGATACAATGATTAGACACTGCAATATTTGAGACTACTGATTACTAGAACAACTGTTAAACTACAAAAAATAATGTCCATTAGATAAGGCAATTTGAAAATACTTAACTTTCAGAAGTTCTTAGGGGATAGTGATTGGACACATCCTACTTTAGGAGTACCCAATTATGCAGTAACCATACTATTCAAAACTCTAGAAAGTCAGATGTCATAGCACAGTCCTCAGCTATTATCTCATGGGGCAATGATAGCTATTTGAATCCAGACTAAAAGAGTCATTGGTGTAGCATTTGGACTCTTTGCTGCCTTTAAACCTACTCTTCCCCCCCCCCCACTAAGTTGTCTCCTACAGGGATTATAGCACAAGAGAAGAAACCTTTGGAATAGGTCTATTTATACCATAAGGGCCATGAAATGCTAAGTGCCTTCCTTGATTTTCTTCCTTTGTTTATTTATGATCCCTAACAATCAATGTTTAAGAGTGCTACACAACTCTATGGATTCATTTGTAGATTACCTTAGAAGGATAGGAAATCATTATCCAGCTGTCCAGCAATGGGATTTTCTCATAGAAACTGAATTTATGATTCCAAAATTTTCTAACCTTTTCCCATTCCATGGGTAGATACTTATTTTATTGATGGCTCATCTAATGGATGATAAGGAAAGATTCAGGGTCCAGCGAGTCATCAATCAATGCTTTTTCCTCAGCCCAACAGGTAGAACTATTGTTTTAATTCATCTATTATGATTAATTTATGAACCTTTAAATAACATTTTAGATTTTGTTTATGTAGTTGGATTGTTTCTAGCAATAAAAGTTGTTTCAGTTTCATCCTCACATCTTGTTATGCTATCATTCCATAGGAACTCCAACATCTGATTGAAACCCTCACGTGTCCTTTGTTTATTTCCTCATACCCATGCACACTCCCCTGATTTTACTGCAGAAGAAAATAAGCAAGATGATACATTAACCTGCCCTCCCTCCGTTTACTCCTCCAGAACTGGAACATCAACACCTACACACTAATGCTAACAGATTTCATGTACCACATCCTGCTTAGATAAACATGAAAATTGTGCAGCAAGGTCTGCATTTGTGCTCTCCTTGACTGTCATGGTTGTATAGTTAAGGTTATTCCCAGAGTTAAAAATACTAATTATGGCAAATGGATATCACTCACTTTGTTCTTGTGCCTTCGATGCCATACCTGCATTTATACATATTCCAAAATCTCTTTGGACTGTACCTCCACCCCAAGAGAATCCTTCTGTGGTGAGCTCTTCCCTTATACAAACTTTTGCTGCTATGGGAGTGCCTCTTTGTATATAAATAGATGATGTTGTAAAGAAGTTCTTTAGAGAATGGAATATTAATCTTTATAATTCCTTATAATCCTCAAGGCCAGGATATAATGAAAGATCACAGAGAACATTAAAAACAATTATTAAAATATAAAAAGTGGAAACACCAGAGGTATTGTATTCTTGCACTTATTTACTCTCAATTTTAAAAATTTGTCTCCAGGTGATTTGTGGTTGAGAGCAAAACAAACAAACAAACAAACAAACCATTTGTCTGCAGAACTTTCTGAACTGCCTTTAAGTAGGCCTATGTGGTTTGAAGAATTTGAGACTTTGAATCCCAGTTGGCTGAAAAAAAAATTATGAAGTATATATGTCTATCATTGCTGAGTAATCCACTGAATCATTATATATTCCTCTTCAGTTACTCTGGTTCCCAGCCATCAAGCAAAATGGTTGAGGGTTAGGAGACAGCAGAAGTCACTGGAAAGATAGCAAATCTGCTGTTAAAGGGTAAAGGACAACAGTGACCATGTCATCAAAAGTCAAAACTGCCCACCTTAGGTCACTTAAGGTCATGAATGTGTAATTAGCATTCAGAACCTGTGCTATCTGACAGTCTTTCTCCTTTGTAGGAAGCTGGGCTAACCTTGAGTAGAAAGCAACCAGGTGGTTTACTGTCATCTTGGCTATTATGTCAATATTATATTATGTCAATATTATATTATATTATTATGTCAATATTATATTATGGCAATACAGAATTTGAGCTGCAGATCCAACAAATGTCCAATAAGAAGTGTTGTGAGCTATGCTACCAATGAAATAAAAGTGATGAGAAAAGGTAATCATAAATAAAAACATGATCAACACACAAGATTTGATAAATACTAAGCATAGTGACATCCTCTAACTTCAAATCTCTGAAGATAACTGCAATCAAAACTGTACTGTCTGGGGAAGAATAAAGAGATCAAGAAAATATAAGAGCAAACATAGAAACAAATAAGAAAACACAATTAAAATAGAGTAATTGTGAAAAAAATGAGGCCAGGAAACCCAGTGAGTCTGTCTTACTAACACAAATGACTGGAACACTGTGGCATCTATACACAGATACCTTAATAACACAGACTTTACACCTGCACAGAATTAACTGCATATGGATTCTACACCTGAATGTCAAGTGCTAAGTGCAGAACTTCCAGAAGACAGTAGAGAAACTAGGACATTGTGACTCATTAAATCTACTATCCTGTACTGTAAATCCAGCTGAGGTCTGCTCATTGTATGATGAATTCATACAAGGGCTCTGTTCCCCAGGCTATGCACAAGAGCAGCCAGGGGAAATAATTCATTCAGGGATCCTGTTTCCATGTGGGAGGTGCAGCAACATCAGGTAAACATACCAAACCACAGTAGACACCTAGTCTCTCCACCAGTTCTTGCTCCTATCCCCCTTACCATGGTGAAAATTCTGAGCTTATCCAGCTCGCATCACAACTACCAAAAGCAGGTCTTAGAGCACCATATTGGACTTCCAAAGCCTTCCTGATGAACAGAGCAAAGCCTACAGCATGGCATACCAGAGGTGAGCACTCCAATTTTGACTGACAGTCAGATATGAAGCCCTGATGGGCTACTGAGGCCTGAGTGACATATACTTTATAGGTAGGGTGCTGTGAAGGGACACAGTACAGTGGTTCCCCAGCCCTAGCCTCCAATATAAGGATAGAATTGTCCCAGACCTGGACTGCAAAGTCATCTCTGTAATATTCCTGCAATCAGTGGGCAATTCTTCATGTGGCCATATGGTCTTTAGCATACACAGATCATTTAACAGTGCGAAGTGGAGTCATCCTCCTGCCTCAAGTGAAGGCATCATGGTCAACAGAATGCTTTCCAGGAGAGCCAGGGCTACACATGTCTTGAGTGTCCCCTCCCCCTAAGTTTAAAGCATCTTGGTCTGTCATACCAAACACCACCATTAGGACTCATAAAAAGGAAGGTGACCAGGGTGATGACCTGGGAGAACACATAGATACAAAGATGAGCATCAGTATGTCTTGGTATGTCTTGCATAACCTGATGGCTCATGTTAAACACGTTTATTAAGATGTACAGCTGTGCTACACTATTTGTACATGAAAATTAGAAAGCCAGAAAAAAGATAATTTTGCAATTTTGGCTAAAAGAACACAGGATACCTCAGAGTGAGAACACCATAACCATGAGACTGGTGACTACAGACTCTCAGGTTGAAGATCTTGATTTCCTTTACTCCTTCAAGATGCTTGCTCAACCAACTCTATCCTTGGGCAGAACACAAAGGTAATGACACCTTGGTACTTTCATCAGGGAATCTGAGAAAGACTTGAATAGGCTTAGCTCTCAAAAGGCTCACCTCCAGCCTAAACAAAAACACATTTGAAAATTGAAACAAAAGAATCAATGCATGGAGATAGGGCTTAGAAAGAAAGACAAGTAGAGACTGGAGATAAAAGCTACATGATGGAGAATAAGAAAATAATAATGATACCAAATTTGATTTTTTTAAAATTTCATTTTGAATTTGAATTGTTTACTAAATTATTTACTGAAAGAAGATAGACTCATATTGCTAGTTTCTCATATGAATTTAGAATTGAGAGTGGTAGTGTACTCCTGGAATTCTAGGACATGGAAGGGCAAAACAGAAGCATCACAAGTTTAAGGCCTAGTATGACTACACGCTATGTTGACAAAATATTTGGGGAACTTACCCAGACCCGTTCTCAAAATATATTTTTGTTTAAATCTCAGTGGACAGATGTTTTCAAGAGTGGGGGTAGTTCAACAATGAGTACCTAGTATTCTCTATCATAAAATGAAAATAGAGGTACTACAACCAATATACTGAAATATAACACTGTAACAGGAATCTGGTAGGCTGAGTGAATGAAGGCACATGCACCCAAGTCTGAGCCCTGAGGTCTACACCCAGGAGAGAAGCCACTCCTCAACTTGTCCTCTGACTCTAACACATGTGTTTTCATCTTAGTGGCACAAATTCAGAATTTTAAACAGAAAACAATAACAACAATGAAAAAAACAAGAAAAGAAAATGAAAAGAAAAGAAAGGAAAGAAAAAAGAAAAAGGAAAGAGAAAGGAAAAAGGAAAATTCAGCAAAAGAGTGAGCTATGTGTAAGTACAACCAGTAACCAAAATAGAACTCCTTTACCACACTGCCAGGATGAAAATAAGAAACAAAGCATTCACTGTCAACTTTCTACAATGTCAAGTTATCTCAACACAGCTTTCTTAGGGCAGCATAGGAACAACTGAAGAGTATTTCATGGAAATACTTATCTCCATGGCTTTTTGTACCAAAGAAAAGGTAACCAGGGAAAAACAAAGACAGAAAGAAATGCATAATAAAACAAGGAAAAATCATGAATACAGGGTCTGTCCAATCACACCAAGGTCTGCCTCTATGGTGTGTAGATGGTTAGCAGGATGCACCAAGGTCTGTCTCTAGGGTATGGCTTTTGCTTTGGGCTTGCTTAGGCAAATGCTTACATAGCATCCAGACTGAAGATTGAGTCTGTTTTATGGCCATCAGCTTATTACTGAGCTCCTTTGTGATATGAACTGTTTATTGTTGGTTCTTTTTATCTCTGAGGTTCTGGAACCTCAAGATAGGGCTGCTGTTCACCACAAATCTGGGTAGTGACTCTTCTAGAGTCTAAGGTACTGAATGTCATGTATGAGCCCACCATACTGCTGTTCTGTCTCTATGACATTTGTGTATGCTTTTGGGATCGCCACACAGCTGCCATGTATATTACAACCAAACATGGCCAACCTACTACTATGAGGTATTTGTATATGTATGGATGGCACAGTCCCCAGGGCACTTGCCCATATGCCTTCCATCTGACAGATCCCACTCTTGGTGGTGAGATTCATCACCAAGCATCATTGGCATACTGTGCTGTCTTATAGCCTCCATTTTTTGTACTAGCAAAACCTAGGACAGGCCACCTGTTTCTGAGGACTATACAGCTAAGTTACTTGGGAACCATTCTCACCTGGCTGATGGAATGATACCCTTCTTTCCACAAACCTGCTGTGTGCCTAGACCAGTCCTTTTGACATATTGGGACAGAAAGTAGTGAAGGAGAAAACGAGTTGGGTTAACTCTTTCTTGTATGTATATATAAGCTTTGGCTGCATGTCTATCTGTCCTCCAAATCTGTAAAGTGTCCTAGGAAGTCCTAAGAGGCGTGCAGATCCCCTGGGACTGGAACTACTGACAACTGATGGCCACCATGGAGTGCTGGGAGATGTACCCCATTCCTCTGGAAGAACAACCAGTGCATTTATTTTATGGAACAGTATCTCCAGTCCTGGTGGAAGTATATTTTCACACCACCCTTTAATGGAATATTTTGGCCCAAGTGTGCCATGAAGATGCCCTTGGAATAAAAGTAGAGGATTAAGTCTTTTAGTGAAGGGCTAGAAAGATGGCTCTTCAGGTTCAGAGCACTGGCTTTTCTTGCAGTGGATCAAATATCAATTCTTGCAGTTATATGGTAGTTAAAAACATCTGTATTTGCAGTCACAGGGGATTCCCAATCTATCTTCTTCAGGGCACTGCATACACAAGGTGCATACACATATATGTAGAAAAATACCTATAAACATAAATAAAATTTAAGCTCTTAAGAAAAGAAACACAAGGTCACTTTGGATGCTTGGTGAAGGGACAACCATCATTACAAGGCCTGCCTAAACTACAGAAGGACTTCTAGGCCAGCCTTTTTCAGTTTTCCAAAAATTTGTTATCATTTTTGGGAGCTAGGGAGCATGTATGTATCATGGAGAATGTGGGAGTCAAAAGACAACTTTGTGGATTCTCTCCTAACTTTGGGGATAGAATTCAGTCATATGCATGAGATACTGACAAATACCTGAGCTCACTGAGCTATCTTCTTGGACGAGCTTAGCCAATGCAGTGCACCTGTTTTTGTTCATCATTTGGTTTTGGTATTGTACCGGCTGGTTTTGTGTGTCAACTTGACACAGCTGAGTTAGCACAGAGAAAGGAGCTTTAGTTGAGGAAATGCCCCCATGAGATCCAGCTGTGAGGCATTTTCTCAATTAGTGATCAAGTGGGGAGAGGCCCTTGTGGGTGGGACCATCTCTGGGCTGGTAGTCTTGGTTCTATAAGAGAACAGGCTGAGCAAGCCAGGGGAGGCAAGCCAGTAAAGAACATCCCTCCATGGCTTTTGCATCAGCTCCTGCTCCCTGACCTGCTTGAGTTCCAGTCCTGACTTCCTTGGTGATAGACAGCAGTATGGAAGTGTAAGCCGAATAAACCCTTTCCTCCCCAACTTGCTTCTTGGTCATGATGTTTGTGCAGGAATAGAAACCCTAAGACAGGTATTAAGACTACAGAACTATGTATTCTCTCTTGTCTGAAACTCACCATTAAAGCATGTTGGCTCGGAACTCAGAGGAATCTGCCTGTCAATACTTCCAGAGGAATGAGATTACATGGATGCTGTTCAAAAATGCAGGACCAGCACTGCTACTCAGCTGTGCCTGCAGCCTCGAGGTCAAGAGCAAGTGGCTATTTCTACACTCAGTGTTCAGAAGTGAGTCAGCACCAAGAATGGATTGGAGCCTGACACTTTCAGAGCCTGGTGAGGTGGCACTGGGGTTTGGCTTTGATGCTGTTGGCCAGATCCCAAGGTCAGAACTAAAAGGCTCAACACAGGTTTGCATGGTCAGCATTTTAGCAAGAGAGAATTTAGAAGTTGGAGGTGTGTGGAAACTGGGTTTTTCTAGTAGGTATTCATAGGGGCCAGGAAGATAAAAGGAACTATCCATCTATTTCCATTTCCCAGATCCAGAAGTCAGGAAAAATAAAGCCTACCACTGGGCTATGTGGCCGATCAGACAGGTGCAGATATGATTTTAGGCTGTGGGCCTCAGGTATGGCCTCTGTAACCTCATCGGAGACCTAGAGAGTTACCCAAAAGGTTTTGGGCAGCTCTATACTTTTCAACCTATCCCATGTCCCAAAATAGAAATCACATTTGTGTTAGCTTGTGTTGGATTGTACATGTACATGGCCCTAGAATTGACCAACTGCACATGTGACCAAATAGTATGTGGTCTTAGAAGTGCTAAGTATTTAGGAGAGGGAAACTGGCTGTAAATGCTATAAAACAAATAAATTTGTTAAGTCAGAAAGAAAAAGAAAACAATGCTGAACTGTAAAGAAAAGAATTCATTCAATGACTCTCGTACTCTGGTATTTTTAACCAAAAGTAACCATAAGTAAAACTTGAACTGTGAGGGTGGTGTCAAGGTGCTGGTACCCACTGTCTTGTTATCTCAGAGTCATGAGAAGCTATTTCAAGGTTGAAATCTGGAAGATCCAAGGATTAGATTTGTATTTGGAACACTATAACAGTAGAAAGTTGATTGGGATTTGGACAGCATCAAAAGTAAAGCCAAGCTCCAGATCAAATGATTAAACAGATCTTAGAATTATATTGACATGGAGAAAAGAATCCACTGGGACTGAACTTAGTTTGAACTTGTAAAGGTGACTAACTAGTAGAATTAAGAACAAGGGGTCCTGAGAGCTCAGTAAAGTCAGGAAACTAAAAATATATGAAAAGGTAGATAAAGGATGATGGTCTTGGTGTCCACAGACTTAGTCTTCTTACCCAACTTCCTGATAGCTGGGAATTCTGACTTTGCTTGCTGCTCAGTATCCACATGGTGGAACTAGAAAGCCAACTCCTACAAGCTGGTATCCGGGACTCACATGGTGACCATGTCCTGAGCATGAAACTTCCCTTACAAGCTTGTAAACAAGATCACTTAAAACTTCAAATGTATCTAGGTGCTCATAAGTAAACCACCCATGCATCCTGCCTTTCCTTCCAAACTGCTGATATCAAAGGTGAGCTCCCCACTACACCAACACTGCTTTAGAATTCAGCTTCTGTGTTACATACTCCTTATGACCCCTACCTTACACTTCAACTTGAGAGTCCACACTTTCCTAAACCTACCTTAAAATTCAGCTTATTGATATCTGTTTCATTCAAGGGAGTCCAATTCTTGAAATAGATATTCAAGAATACGGAATGCCAGTTCATCAGTAACATGTAGATATTTCAGTGGTAGTGTGTGAGGACTGTTCTTAATCCAGACCACTATATAGTTCTATCTGTTTACATATTCATACATAGTATAAATATATTTCTATTTTCTAGTGGAATTTTAGTACAATAATTATATCTAGGGTAAACATTAGAATGAAATAAGTTGTTTTTCACTGTACTAAGGTAAATATCAGAACAAATAATTGTATTCTAGAAGTATTTTGACCTTGAGGAAATCACTGGGGAAAAGAGTGATTATTTTCTATGATATATAGAGTTGTATTTCTTTCTTTTTTTAAAAATTTATTATATGTAAGTACACTGTAGCTGTCCTCAGACACTCCAGAAGACGGCATCAGATTTCATTATGGATGGTTGTGAGCCACCATGTGGTTGCTGGGATTTGAACTCCAGACCTTCAGAAGAGCAGTTGGGTGCTCTTACCTGCTGAGCCATCTCACCAGCCCCGAGTTGTATTTCTGAAGGTACTTTACACCCTCTGCATGACTTTATTCACAATATAGTCCTGAAACACATGGAAAATTCTGCATTATTGTGTACTGCAAATAGTACACAATAAGAACAAAGTTGCAGAAGTATGATGTTTTCCTCCAGGAAACAAAGTCTTACATTATTGAGTACTGCAAACACTGCCCAATAGGGGTAAAATTGCAGAGCTATGATCTTTTTCTTTAGTAACCATATACATTAGGTCAGGGGTTTTTGTATAAATAAATTGTTTTACCCCCAAACAACTTTTGTGTAACAATAAATAAGCTTTATCAAAGTTGTTTGATATTCAGTCTACAAAGGCTGGATTTTCCTGCTGCTAGTTTGTGTTTAATTCATTCTTGATTCATCATAGATTTCTTTGATTGTCAAACACAACTCAAAATAACAACACTTTTCTGTATAAAGCACTTTTAAGATATATTTAGCATTTTTGGTAAGTCAAACCAATGGAACATGACAGACTATTGTAGGATAAAGCATTTCAGTATTAATTTTTAAGCTACACAGTAATCTGTGAGAACACAAAAAGACAATGAGACCAATACTAGAGTATCATTGGTGCTGACTAGTATTTCAGTGAGTTTATTTATTTATACATTTACAAGACTAGATGTCATGCATCAAAAGTTAGACTCAAACTCCCTTGTAGTCTAGGATGATAGTGAAAGTTTTCCATTGGTTGGTTGGTGGTGTGATGTGTTGCATTTTGCTTTACTTGGAGACAAGTTCTCTTAATATAATCTATTTTGACCTGTAATTTGGCCTCCCCTTGTCTTGTAAAGGATAGATTTTTATGTTACAAAAAAGAAAAAAGTGTTTATGAAGAAAATACAGCCACTAATTACCTGTAAGTGTAAGTAGCAAGATTTTCTAGCTAAGGCCGCATCACTGCTACATAATGACTACAACCTGCTCTAAAAATTATACACTAGGAGAAGGTCCCAAAACCCACAGTTGATTTATAGATAGTTGTTCAGTAAGGACATGTGAATATACAATGGACATTCTGAGTGGCATCTGTGGGTCTGTCTAAACTCTGTACTTTGTTGGATGTAACTGTTTCCAGGCAATATCCAGGAAATGGACTAAATTATAAGAAGCCAGCCTTTGTCAAGAGAACTGATGGTATAAATGAAATCCTATCTCTTGTCTGAAATATATGTATGTGTATATATACATATATATATATATATATATATATATATATATATAGAGAGAGAGAGAGAGAGAGAGAGA
>NC_034598.1:46427322-46476243 GCF_900095145.1 Mus pahari
ATCTCTTGTCTGAAATATATGTATGTGTATATATTCTGATATTGATTTATATAGAGAGAAAGAGAGAGAGAGAGAGAGAGAGAGAGAGAGAGAGAGAGAGAGAGAGAGAGAGAGTTTTTCAGGGACTGGGGATATAGATTATTTGACATAATGCTTGTCCAGCATGCAGTAAACACTGGTTCAGTTCCTAGCACTACATAAAATAGCTGTGATAGTGCATGCCTATAATTTCAGGAATTGAGAGACAGAAGCAGGACTATTGTAAGTATGATGTCATCCTGAAAAACATTTCAAGTTCTAGGTCGTAGAAGAATACATAAGATCCATTTACCAACACATATGAGAGAGAGGGAGAGAGAGAGAGAGAGAGAGAGAGAGAGAGAGAGAGAGAGAGAGAGAGAGAGAGATTCAACAAAATCAGTTCTGTCATCCATCATACCACAAAGATTCTGCTACTACTATTGAGTCTTGTCAACCAGGGTCTTTCTTTTTTGGTAACTCCAGTGTCAGGCTAGCCGTCATGATTCATCCCTGTAATACTACCACTCCTAAAGCTGAGGCAACAGAATTTTGATTACTTGTTTATCTTAGGATACATATAAAAAAAGTTAGAAAAGAAAAGGGGTTTGAGCAGGGGGTGGTAGTGCATGCATTTGATCCCAGCATTCAGAAGGTAGAGGCGGGTGTATCTTTGTGAGTTTCAGGCCATCTCGGTACAGAATGAGTTCCAAGACAATCAGTGCTACACAGTGAAATGCTGTCTCAGAAAGCTAGAAAGCTACAAATAAAGAAAGAAAGAAAAAGAGAGGAAGAAAGAAAAAAATAAAGAGAAAGAAAGAAAAAAGGAAGGAAGAAAGGAAGGAAGGAATAGAAGGAAGAAAGGATGGAGGGAAGGGTGGACGGGTAGAAGGAAGGAAGGAAGGAAGGGGGTGAATACAAAAGAGAAATTCATGCATTTGTAGAACTCTTGTTTCAGAATTGATTTGAAATCCCAGTACTTGGAGGCTGAGGCAGGAAAATAAGTTCAAAGATATTTTGGGCTAAGTGGGTAAAATACTTTCTCACCAGCTTGGGCTAAAATGGTGTATAAAAACTGTGTCTCTAGAAGATAGGGAAGGAGTCTTTTAAAAAGATAACAGTGACCCAAGGACTTGGCTCAGGAGATAAGGATGCCCATGACAGTGCTGGAGGAGTATGTAAAATATCAGGGGGGCTAGGGAAGCGCTCCTGCTTCAGTCTCTCTCCTATTGGTACTAGATAGGAGACACCATCAGGAGACTTGGCTCAAAATGGTTTATTTTCTCCAGAGACTTAATAACAGTCACTCAACACACAAAACTCTGTCACACCATGAAAATTGAGCAAGTCTACTAGTTTCTTAAAATTTTTCAGGATTTTAGAGAATGTCATTGCTTCTGTGAGTTGCTACTCATCTTCTTTGGAATATAGCTCTTTTTGTCCCTAGCTCTTAAGGTCTTAATGTCCTTACTTCATAAGATCTCTCCTAGACCAGTGATCTTATTGTCCCCCCTGTGTGTCAATGGAACCAGAATGATGCCAAATACACTCTGCACACTTACATGTTCCATGACAGTAGTGATTCTGGGGAGGGAAGATGGGTCAGCCAGACAACATAGGTAGGACATTGCAGGTGTCCTTGTAAAATAACAGTATAGAGGAGCCCACTGCACTTTCAAGTAAGGGAATGAAGCAAAGGAGAGATACTTAATACCTAAGGAGTTCTGCTACAGCAGAAAGGTCAGTCTGGTTTCCATGACTGAAATGCAAACTACTTGAGGAAGACTAAGTTGGAGGAGGAGCAGGTACCAGAAGATCAGGTAGGTGGAAGACAAAATAGGGGAAGAGGTGGGGGAAAGAAGGTGGGGAACAGCTAGGTGGAAGAGAAAGTGGTAGGGGAACAGAGAGGGAGAAGCAGGGCAGTCTTCAGCACTATAACATGATGCAGAACCTTGATGTAGTTTTGGAACTGTGACTGTGGAGATGTCAGCCATAGGTACAAACAAGGAGTCTTCAGCACACTGTCTGACAAGTCTGACTTATAGAAAGTCTCCCCGCACATAGTACTACCGGAGGATCCAGCAATACCTCTTCTGGGCATATACCCAGAAGATCTTCCAACTGGTAATAAGGACACATGCTCCACTATGTTCACAGCAGCCTTATTTATAATAGCCAGAAGCTGGAAAGAACCCAGATGTCCCTCAATAGAGGAATGGATACAGAAAATATGGTACATTTACACAATGGAGTACTACTCAGCTATTAAAAACAATGAATTTATGAAATTCTTGGCCAAATGGATGGATCTGGAGGATATCATACTTAGTGAGGTAACCCAATCACAAAAGAATTCACTAGATATGCACTCACTGATAAGCGGATATTAGCCCAGAAACTTAGAATACCCAAGATACATTTTGCAAAACGCAAGAAAACCAAAAAGAAGGAAGACCAACTGGTGAGTATTTCATTCCTCCTTAGAATAGGGAACAAAATACCCATAAAAGGAGTTACAGAGACAAAGTTTGGAGATAAGACAAAAGGATGGACAATCCAAAGACTACCTGCCTGACCTGGGGATCCATCCTATCATCAGCCATCAAACCCAGACACTATTGCACATGCCAGAAAGATTCCACTGAAGGGACCCTTTTGTGAGGCTATGCCAGTGCCTGACAAACACAGAAGTGGATGCACACAGTCAGTTATTGGATGGAACACAGGACCCCCAACGGAGGAGCTAGAGAAAGTACCCAAGGAGCTGAAGGGGNCTGCAACCCTGTAGGTGGAACAACAATATGAACTAACCAGTACCCCCAGAGCTCGTGTCTCTAGCTGCATATGTAGCAGAAGATGGCGTATTCAGCCATCATTGGGAAGAGAGGCCCCTTGGTTTTGCAAACTTTATATGCCCCATAGAGGGGAACACCAGAGCCAAGAAGTGGGAGTGGGTGGGTAGGGGAGCAGGGTGGGGGGAGGGTATAGGGGATATTTGGGATAGCATTTGAAATGTAAATGAAGAAAATATCTAATAAAATAATTTTAAAAAAGAAAGTCTCCCTGCTAGAGAAAATGTTCAGCTGTTGTTACCAAGGCTTTCAGAAGGAAAGCCTGACTTAAGGAGGTCCATAAGGCTAGGCTCCACTAAAGGTCCATTATATACAATAAACGAGATCTGGAAAGGTCAAGAATAGGGATGGGATTGAACCTAGGTATAGTAGCTCAAAGCTCTAATTCCAGCCTCAAGAAAAGTAGAACCCACATTTGAAGATCATCCCTCTGCTGCAGAGATGTGATGATTTAATTATACAGATCAGGGAATGTAACAGAGTTGGAAACATGCTGGCTTATCTTTCAAGTAGTCCCAGGATACAGATGTGAGCTCCAGATTTCAGTAGAGAAAGAACTGGGGTAGCCACTGCTGTCCATAATTAATGGCTACCAGATGAGGTGTGACTGGCCTGTCAATCTCAATCTTGCTTGTAGAATTTGGTCACAAGTCCTCATCCCATCACTGTCACTCTTTAAGGAATCAATCTGGCTCTTGGAAGATGTTCCCTTAAACTCTAGGGTGCAGCCTCATTATCATGGTATGAATCTGGTATGCATCTGGTATGCATAAGTTGAGGTATGCAGTGTAAGGATTTCTGTCACAGGAGGTTTTGTTTTTCCTAGAACCAAGGTGACTCCACATATAGGGAACTTACTTGTATCTATGCCCTGAGCCAAAGAAAATGGGACATATATATGCAAACTGAATGTAGAGAAGGTAGCCATTTTTTTCCTTCTTTACATATCTAGCACACTCAAGGGAAGATTTAGTGCCTCGATGGCTTGAAGCCTTGGAGGCAGAGATCTACCTGTCTACTTCTCGAAGGCTAGGATTAAAAGGGTGGGCCACCATGCCTGGCTTATACACTTACTCATTAATTTTTTTGTCTGTCTGTCTATCTATCTATCTATCTATCTATCTATCATCTATCTATCTATCTATCATCTATCTACTATTTTTTGTGACAGAGTTTCTCTGTGTAGCCCTGTCTGTACTGAAACTCTGCGGACAAGGCTGACCTCAAACTCTCAGATATACCTCTGGGCCTTCAACTGCCACTGAGGCTGCACCTTCAACAATAGCCTTTCCTTTGCCTCTCACAGTACTAAGCCTTAGCTTCTCTCCATGATCCCTCCATGCTTTCAAAACCAGTACCCCCTGGGTGACTCTTACGCATTACCAAGTCCAGATGCCAGCACGCGGCCTGTCTCTGGAACACAGCACCATTGTGTTGTGGACTGCTGTCTGCTTTGCTGCCCCCTCAAAAGGGGTGCTTATACTCAGGTGAGGTCAGGTGAAATCTTAATTAGTCTGATAAGCCAAGAGCCTGTGATTGGGCAGTGGAAGGAGAGGTTGGAGCTGAAGGTTTTAGAGAGGGGAGAGCCAAAGGGAGCCAGAGATGGGAGAGACAAGATAGTACCTGGAGGAGGAGGATGAGCTAGAATAAAGAGGTCCTAGGAGCCATAAGTAACTGGGGATTTCACAGATAGACGATTGAGTAATGTAGGGCATATTTGTCCAGTCTAGGTGTGCAGCTTGTATCTATATCAATTGAGTTTTGAGTTCTTTGTGTGGGCATTTTGGGGGTTGAGGATTTACTGTTATAAATCTGGCTGGTAAATTACAAGCCTCTGGAATTTTCATTTTATGGAGCTAAGGGAATAGAGCCAGTAGCAGCCAGTTTCAGCAGGCTAGCTTCAGGGGGGCAGATGGCTTGGGAAGTGAGTGGTTCTGTAGTAGCTAACCATGGGAACCTGGGCAGAGCACTGCTTGGTGCTCCCCATGGGGGTGGGGAGACCACCATTGCCTAGCTGGCCATATTTATAATTACAAGCTACATCTTTGCCCTCTTAGAAAAGGCTTCCAGGAAGATTTTGCTTCAGTGATGCTGGTTTCGACTTAATCACTGCTAATTGCTTCTTAGCTCCAGCTAACCAGCATCAATTGTCCAGGTAACTCCTATTTTTGACTATAAAACCAGAGCCATGTGGCCAATGCTGCCAAGTTCTTCTGCTTGCTGGGGCTGTTCTATTACATTTTCATGAGTTTTGGGGTTTTTAATGATTTCCTTTCTGGCCTATGCTTGGTTGTCCTGGTACCTGCTCTGTAGACTGGCTTTGAATTCAGATTTGCATGTCTCTGTCTCCTGTTGTTGGGTTAAAGGCATATGCCACCACATCTGGAACTTAACTTATCTTTAATTACTTTTCACAAGGTCTTTATAAGCACAAACACTAGGCCTCAGGATCCAGATCGAAAGTGTTTGGTACAACCTTGAAGGTCACTGGAACACAGCTTCTTTGTGCTCTCAGAAAACACTTCCCAGAAGATTTCACCTCAGTGTGCTGGTCCTTGAAAATGACATATCGATTCCTAACATCTATTCCCCCACCAAAATCCCACCAACATTTGTAAAAGAAACATTTTTACAGCTTAAGTCAAATATTGAACCTCACACTGATAATATGAGACATCAATACTTCACCCTTGTTCATGTACAGGTTATCAGACAAAAACTAAACAAAAATCCTGGAGCTAACAGAATAAACCTTCTTCCCAGAACTGTGATAGGATCCCAGTCCTTAGCACAATTGATTCCATAATGGAAGCACCATTCAGGCTGTAAATCACAGCCCAGAAGCAACAACACCTGCCAAAAATGAAAACGAAGGCCTAATCAATGTCCTATCAAAGTCCATCGTTATGAGACAGCCTCTACATGTACTAACCTTGCTTTTTAGTGTCTGTAGTCCTACTTTTAGCTAAGTGTTCTTGTTAACTGAAGTATGCCAATCAAGAACATGGTATTTGTGCTGGAGAGCTCATCCTGAAAACTGCTTGGGGACACACTGGGATCTTGATCGTGAGCTGAGGAACACTTTCTGTTGGCTTAAACCCATGCTGCAGCACAGCAGTCTTCTCCAGTGAACACCTCACAACATTTCTGGGGGTCTCACTGAGATACCAGACACCAGACCTGAGATACTGGGTAACTGTGAGCCCCTTGAAGGAGGGAAGAGTTCCTGCCCTTCCCAGAGTTTCTTGGGCACAGCTGTGGGCCCAGTATACCTGCTTTGCCTTTGTATAAAGCCCTTGAAAGCTGTTTCTCAGCCATGGTCAGGTGGGCCATAGGTCTCTCAGAGGAAGATCTGAGGAAAGGCTAACAGAAAAACTTTCAGGTATTATATCTAGGTCCTTTCTCAAGGAAACCCAACTGTCCCTTCATTTAAGGAGTTCTGGGCCTGCAATCTGGTTCAAATCTGGCAATTGATTCATGGGTTTCCTTTTGCCATGATTTTCTTTGAGTATTTTCCCACTTATATAGATCAAATACAAATTCAGTAAGCTTATTATCTTATCAGCCACCGTGACTGATTAGCAAGTACCAAAGGTTCAAAGGAACCATGCCACCATAAATTTTACTCTGCTTGTGCTTACCTCTATGAATTAAGCAATTACGGACTGTACCGTTGATTATAACAATTATGATAGACTTGCCTTTGTCAGTTCATTGCTGCCACCTTGCTCCTGCTACCTCAGGGCCTAATTAAACCCATTGCGTTTAATTCATCCCTATGAACAAGAACATCTTCAACCCTGTGTTTGGGCACGAGGAAATGGGTGACAACAAAGCACTTCAAATGTGTATGTGTCCCTCTCAACATTTGACATCTTATAGGATTAATGAAGGCCATGTTTTCTGTGCCTTCTCATTGTGTAAGATTAGGTTTTATACAGTATACCCGCTCTAGCCTAGCATTGTGATTTCCTTAAGCCTTAAAATCCTTTTATCAACATGAAGCCAATGAACATCAGGTATCTCCCCGACCCATACAAGTACCCAAGGAAAGTGGCAGGGTATGGCATCAGCAGTTGGGGCCAAAATCTGATGAGTTTTGGAAAATCTGATGAGTTTTGGAAAATCTGATGAATTTTGGAAATTAAACTTGCTATTCTGGAATCAAAAGCTGATGGCTTTGGCAATTTAAATCTTCCTCTCTCTGACAGTTTACTCCTCCTGATAGCAGCAGGGGGTTAAGAAAATAATCTTCATTACTTGGGCTCTTTTCTCTTTGGCTCAGGGGCCCTTTGCTAGCCAGGCAAATGGCTGAGAATTTAACTCTTCATGAGCCAGAGAGAAAAGGAAAGAAAAAAAGAAAGAGACAAACAGAGAGAGAAAAGGAAGGAAAGGAAGGAAGGAAGGAAGGAAGGAAGGAAGGAAGGAAGGAAGGAAAAAGGAAAGATAGAAAGAAAGAAAGAAAGAAAGAAAGAAAGAAAGAAAGAAAGAAAGAAACAAAGAAACAAAGAAACAAAGAAACAAAGAAAGAGAAAGTCAGATACACACAGACACATGCATACTGGGTGAACCTGAAAAGGAATGCACTCAACAATTTTATTGCTTTCAGCTTTTTATAGCTTTTTAAACAAAAAGCTCTCTACATAAGAAAAGGTAGAGGCATCATGAGGTATAATGGATAAAATGTTACATAAAAAGGGACTTACAGAAGGATGTCACAGTGTTTCATTCTATAATGCTATTGTAAGTTCAAAGCAACAGTTTCACATGGCCTTGCTTTATCTTAGTGCACACCTGTAGCGTTTTCCTTGGACCTGACCTAGAATGAATGTTTTTTTTTTCTTGATCACAACTCTGTCCTGAGCCTATTTCTCTTCTCAGTGCAATTTATGAAAGTTCATTGTATTCCTTATTATATAGCCTTTACGTATTCTATGAAGATGGGTCACAACAAAAACCATCTCCTTAAACTTTCTTCCTATAATTATCTGAAACAAATCAGGGATTTTATAAAGTCATTAATTCATCTAAACAACATTAATTCATGAAAGTTAATCTTCATATTGCTCTACAGGAAATTTACACAATAGGGTGGGCTATCACCTGGGAGGTAAGCACAGCAGAGTACAGGTAGTGAGGACCTCCCAGGGTTGATTCACACCAAGACAAATAAGTGAGGAGTATGGCAATGGCAAATGAGAAAGTATAGCAACGAGGAGTACGAGAAAGCATAGCAAGAAACAATCCTCGGATGAAGTCCCTGGGCTGTGTCCTACCAGAGTGTACTCATTACAGTGAAGCAAGACAATGGGTCATCTCCAGGGATGCTTGCCCACTGCAGCTCTTCATGCATGGTCTCATCCAGAGCCTCCACATTTTTAGTAGACCATCCTCTGACAAACTCACCAGCCAATCATTCAAACAGTCTTTTGATACCTTTTTGAAAAAAACAAGAAACCAAACCTTCCATAATAAACCTAGAATCTCCATTCAGAGGGCCTACATCAATACATTTAGCCTGAACCAGTTTTATGTTTCCTTCACCATTACCTAACACACTTAAAATACATTCTTACACATATTGCCCCTGCATACTTCTTGACCAAATTAGCAAACTAAGTTCTTTAGTGGTATAGGGCAGATCCTTATAACCTACACACATTCTACTTCCCACCCATGACTCTGCTTTGCCTTAACTCTGGTTATATGTGAGAGGCAAATATTAGTCTGCCCTTAGGAACATCAATATTCTTTGGCCTGGCATTTCTTTCCATAGAAAGTCAATGATATTTAGTAGACAATAAAGAATTAATCTCCTTAGTCAACTGTGAAAAAGGCAATATATCAAGGTGTGGGAATGAGGGTACTATTTCATGTTTTTCAGGTGGAAAAAAAACCATGAGAATCTGAGGGCTCAAAGTCCTCAGCTTAAGTTGGGTCCTTCCACACATCCTTATTCCAAGTAACAGGATTCTACTTTTTTTTTTCCAGTTAAAGCCCTTACTTTAACTGCTAACACCCTTAAGGACCTGGATTCTCATTGGAATTCAGCCAACCTTACTGAGGTACAATTTACACAACTAAAACTTACCATGTTAAATGACTTGACTCATCATTGACACTACCTTATGTAGCCATCACAGCTATAATTTAAATACCATGGGAGTATATGAGAACTTATCTTTAAAAACAAATGTTTTCAAGTAGCAATGGCACACTTCTATCACTGCACTAGATGCAGTAGGATCTCGGAAAACTAAATTGCTCAGTGAGGTGAACAAAGACTCATGCAATAGACAACCTTGTGCAGGACTCAGGCAGTTTATGCTTTACAGGTTAAGAAAGCTCATGAGTGGGGCTGGAGAGATGGCTCAGTGGTTGAGAGCACTGATTGCTCTTCTGGAGGTTCTGAGTTCAAATCCCAGCAACCACATGGTGGTTCACAACCATCCGTAATGAGATCTGATGCCCTCTTCTGGTGTGTCTGAAGACAGCTACAGTATAAATAAATAAATAAATCTTAAAAAAAAAAAGAAAGCTCATGAGTAAAGCTCTCATGAGTTCAAGATCTATGCCATCACAGGAAATACCAGGATTGAAAAACATGTTTTGTCTATGGAGCATATAAAGGAATCTTCAAACATTTAATTGAATAATATCAACAAGTAATAATGAATAATTATATGTAACCAGACTTCTATTTGCCATACCTGAGAGAAGCACAAAAACATTACAAGAACAATTCTGTTTTGAAGAAATTGAGATCAAAGAACCTTGTCTTGTTTTCTTGTGGTGCTCGCAAAAGCACTAATAATTCTCTGGTTTTGCATTCCTGCCTCACAGCTGGGGTGTGTCAGGTTCATGGCATGCCAACATGCAAAAAACACAGTCTAAAATAGGGGTATAAACCTTTGTTTCTCCGGATGAGAAATAGCAGGGATTGGGAGAGAGGCTGTGGGCCAAACTCCTGGGCATCCAGATACCATGAGGTGTTGAGAATGGGAGCCACAGCCTTCAATGAGCCTGGAGTGGGGAGAATCTGGCTTAGAGTGAGTTCCAGGAGTGCAGAGGGGCCTTCTGTGGGAGACTTAGGCACAGCTCTTTATGACGAAGGCCTCCCCCCACAATAGTCCTTTATGGAGACAGTCCTTGCTTATTCAAATTGCTTTATTCATGGAGGATAAGGATACATATGGCTTTCTCAGGGTGAACCAGAAATTAAGTACCTTTTGCTTATTGGCTAAATACTTGGGACCCTAGATAGAGGTATCTATTGACATGGAGTCTAGGCTCTATGCTACATGACTGGTTGTCATGGTCCTCTTAGTGATGTGTTATGGTCTTGTGCTCCAGAAGAGCAATCTAGTTGGGAGCTAGTTTGAACTCCTGCCGTTCTCAATTATGAGTTTTAACTTTGTTACTATCTTACTAGTTCTTCTGTCTGATTGCATGGACCACTGCCCCACAGAATTCTCCTTACATGACTCAGTACATGAACTGTGTTCACTCCATTTTTTTCAGGTAGTCAACAGACTGGTGGTTAATGAGGATATGGGAATGGGAAGTGTTAAACAACTGGTGTATGAGAATATTATTGCCGCATACCAGACTGCCATCCATCCTTTTAGAAAAAAAAAAATAGAGATATTGATCACATCTGCTTCTGTGTTGATATTGGCATTAATATTCACAAGTTTCTCTCTGGCTGCTGCCCTCCAATGCCAAAAGGTGCCTTAATTATTGGCAGTCATCCAACAAGGAAAAAAATGAATAAAAATAATGGCAATAGATCTTTAAATATGGTCATTCTGGACATTTTAGCTGACAATGTCTACAAAGCTCAGGTCTTGATGGCTAAAATTTCCAGGTTTATACTCACTGTATACAAGGAAATTGATGGGGGAAATGAGTGTAGATTCCCTGAGTGGTAGTGAAGAATGGCCTTTTGTTTATTTATTTATTTATTTACTTACTTGTATTTTTATTTCCTCATAGAAACAGGATGAAAGCCTCAGACTTATCTTCAGAAGTGAATGCCATCCCAACAACCACTCTTTCCAGGAAAATTTTATACAGCTCCAGACGTGATCTCAGTCTCAACTCCAGATACATATTAACACAAGAAATGGAGGTCCCGGCCATGCCTACTGGGATATTTGGGCCTTTTGCCATAAGGAGTGTCTGGGTTGATAACAGGCAAAAGTAGTGTGACCATACAGGGCTCAGACTTTTCCAGGAACTACAGAAGGAGATTAGTGAGATTGCAGCTATGGTTTCTGATCCTATTGGCACCCAAACTTTAGGAAACGGACAATGTATTGCTCAACTGTTATTGAGCAATGTTTATTTGGGAAATGTCTGTTTAGGAATGTGGCACAGAATGTTTTTAGGTCCTCAGATGTTTACTGGATGGAATTATTAAAGAGGGACCCACCAGGCCTCTATGGATAGCTGGTAAGAAATTTGAGTGATTGCCAGACATTGGTGCCAATATTTTACTTCTTTCCTACCAATTTTGGCCTTCCCACTGGCCTATCCATGGCACCCAAGCAGATCTCTGATGAGTAGGAGTTTCCCATGGGCCTCAAAAAGTTCCAAAATTCTTAATTGGAAAACTGATGAGGGTAAATCAGGTTCCTTCCAGGCATATGTGCTGCAACAGCTAGCAGTTAATTTATGAGGAAATGTTCTTTAAAGCCTAGGGATGTTATCTGTTTGTGCCTAATACCCCTGCTGAACAGATGATGTTCTCACAAGGATCAACTGCTAGAAAGAGTCTGAGGAAAGAGTTGCAAGAAATAACTGAATTTTGAAATCCCATTCTAAAAACAGACAAGATTTGGGGTATTTTTGCTAGGAGCTGCTGAAGAATATCATAACCCATGTAACCTGGTTTTCTGAGGATCCCATCTGGATATATAAGTGGCCTCGTAAAAAATAAAAAATACTGGTCTCCCAGTCATTATTGTTGGAACATCTGGAAAAAGAGCAGATAAAAGAATCTGACAGTTGATGCAATTCTCCTTTTTTGGCGATTAAGGTTGTGGGGAGCGGGCATGCCAAGCCCGTGTTCCCTGGCTGCAAGAATCTGAGCCTGCTGAGCCTGTGCAGACGATCATGTGCTGCCAACCTGATGAGTCACTGGCCTCCCTGCTGAACTCTGAAAGGATCCAGGAGAGGGGGGGAGGGATTAGGTCAGGACTGATGAAAACAGGATGCACCCCAGGCGGGAGGGAGAATGTTGTTTTGAAGGAGCTCAGAGAACTGAGAAAAACAGGATGTGCCCCGGAGGGAGGGAGGGGGGAGAATGCTATGGGAAAAAGCTGTAAACAGTTCAGCTGGAGAAAACAATTGAAGAAAGAAGTTGGAGTTAGTTGGAGACAGGAGAGGGTTAGAGAAAGGTGTTTGTGAGAGGGAGAGGAAAAAGCTGTTGGAAATAGAAGCTGCTTGAAACCTGCCTTGGCGTTTGTGTCGTTTTTTGCCCCTGTCTCTGCCAGTTGGAGTTCAGGGATTTGCAACAAAGGTAAGGAAAATGGTGTTTGCTGCAGGATCTATATCAAGTAAATGCTACCATGGAATTCATGGGACCTTTACAACCAGGATTTCCAACAGCTGTTACTACTCCTAAGGCATGACTTAATATACTGTAAAAGACTTGCTTTCAGTGTACTCTTTTTTTTTTTTTTTTTTTTTTTTTTTTTTATCTGAATCTAAAGAAAGATGTTTTTGGAAAGTTTTAACACGAGGAATGACAAACAGCCCCAACTTGGTGTCAAAAATTTGTTGCTACTGCTTTGAAGAGAGCTAGGGAGTTATACCCTCTGGCTTTTATTATNACTTAATATACTGTAAAAGACTTGCTTTCAGTGTTTTTTTTTTTTTTTTTTTTTTTTTTTTTTAACTTATCTGAATCAATGGAAAGATGTCTTTGGAAAGTTTTACCACGAGGAATGACAAACAGCCCCAACTTGGTGTCAAAAATTTGTTGCTACTGCTTTGAAGAGAGCTAGGGAGTTATACCCTCTGGCTTTTATTATACATTATATGGATGATATTTTGTTTTGGCTAAAAATAATAAAACTCTAGAAGTTATTTGTTGAAGTAAAAAATTGGGTTAATCCACTATGGATTCATTATAACTTCCCCAATAGAAATCAATATATTATTCCAATCTTCTATCAAGAAAATCTGATAATGTCTTCAGTAATCATTCTTAAATGAGTAGAGTTTAGAAAAGACATCTGAAAATCTCAAATGATTTCCAATAAACAGCTAGGGGACTTGAATTGAGTTAGACCTATGCTAAAAATTCCCACAGCACAACCACAACCTTTATTTGATGTTCTTAAGGAGAATTTTAATCTGTCATCGTCTAAAGAATGCACTGAACCTGCATGTATAGTATTAAAACAGGATGAAAATGCACTTAGGAATAATCAAGTTCAGCATATCTCATATCCCTATACTGTTCCTGCATTATTAGCTATCATTTCTCACAGTATCACTATGGAATTGCTCTGTGATAACAGGGCAATAGAATGGATACATTTTTCTGTTAGTTCAAAAAAGTTTTCACTCTGTATTAGTCTGTGGTTTCTGGACCAATAATTCTGGGCAGGTTTTAGACAAAACAATTATTTGGTCAAGAACCAATAGAAAATTTTATTCCTCTCTATCTCCCCGACCTGCTCGCAGGAAGCAGGCTAGGGAAGGCTTTTGCTGAGCCTCTGCCCCATAGCCGGACTCGGCCTCTAGGTGCTTCACCTCAGGCTGGCAGAGGCTGGGAAGGGAGCCCTAGGGCAGAAGTGGACATCGTTGTCAGTCAGGAATATGGACACAGCAGTGCTCCCACCCAGCTCCTAGGCTGCCGAGATGGCAGCTGCTGGTGCCCGAGGCCTGTGGGCCACCTACCACCAACTCATTGGATAAAGTGGACTTGTTGCTGCCAAAGAAATTGAGGCTGCTTTACAACCACCTGGCAGGCCCCAGAACAGTTTTCTTTTCTGGGCTCCGATAATGAAATGGGGATTGGTATGTGCTGAATTAGCTGACATGACCAGACCTGCAGAAAAACTCAGCACAGCTCAATCCACTGTGCTGATAGCTATAGGGTTTATTTGGTCAATGTACTCATAATAATTATACCAAAAAAATTGGAGTTTGTTCGCTGTTAATTTCTTTTTGGGGTCAGCAGGACCCTCTCAGCTGTTTAGGATTTGAGATATAATCAAGAACTCAAAAGGAATCCAGTAAGATCACCTGAACATTCTAGCTGTGGACAGCAACATTGGAATCTAGTGTATTTGATTACTGATAAGGTGATGCTAACTATTCTGATATTCTGATATATTTGAAAAGAAGGAAAACAAAATCTAACTAATAGCTAGCACTTGACTTCACAAAAAACAAAGCAAACTTTTAGTAACCGTCTTTACATATGCCTCAAGGGACTTTGCTTGTGGATGGCACCAATATTATTTTCTACCATTTGTCCATAATAAACCATAATTGGTCATATGTAAAAAAAGAAAAAAAAAATTATTCCTTATGATAAAAAACAGTTGTAAACTTTAGTGAATGTTTCAGATGATGTAGCACTGGCTTTTTCCACATATCCTTTTCAAGTTGATCATCATTTTCCTTTCAGTGAAACTACTGATTTGCATAAAGACATGTTAGTCTATTTCCTAGATATTCCAGGCCTCAGCATATACTTTCTGCACAAGTAGTATTTATAGATGCCACAAAAGTGGGTAAGGATACCCTGATTTCTAGAGAAACTTCACTGATTTTTACCTACTCAGGTTCTTCAATGAAACAGAATTACACATGATTTACATTGCTTTACAATGTTATGCTCAATATCTGAACATATATTCTGGTTCAAAATATAAAGTCCAAGTATTGCAATGCCTAGAAAAAAACATGGATCATTTTATTAGACACCTTTATTCTTGATTCACTACACATATGCATCACTCCACCTAGATCGCATATGTTTTTAAAATGACCTATCTTTGAAGCAGAGAATGAAAGGATAATGTAAGATTTAAACAGGAACCCTAAGTGCTTTGAATGCAATACTTCCTGGAACTTTACAATGCATTAATCACAATGGGTAAATAATGTCTTATGCTCTCAATATTTTGGTTAATTTCTTTGCTTTGTTAATTTCATCTTTTTAAAATTTCTAAACTGTGTGTTTACACATGTGCCATGGTGTGCATATACTAGTTAGTGAACAACTTACAGGTGTCTATTCTCTAGTTTCTCTATGTGTAAAATAGAGACCACACCAATCTAGTTAAATTTGGCAGGAAGTACCCTAAACTGATGAAAGAACTAACCCATTGGCTTTATTTCAATTTCAATAATATTTATGTTACAATCTGGTATGTTGGTATGCATAAAACCCAAGTATATTATTCAGAGAAAAACTCCCATGAGTGATGTAGCTATCCAAGAGAATGAAGTCAGGTCAACAAGCTTAGCAACAACCACCTTCAAACCCTAAGATAATTCTCTGCTATTCATTTGTGATTCTAAGAAAATATTAAGAACAAGTATATTTTCCTTAGTATAAACTTATGTAATATAAAAAATAATGACAACATAAATAACATTTTCATTTACACATAGATTTTACTATTTAAATTGTCATGAGACAATGGGTTCCTTTATTCTTAGATGACAACATGTTTGTGGCTTGAAAAGGAGACAACATTTTAACGATGTAATAGTTGTACTGTTACTCAAAAACCAGTGAGAGAACTTAGTGGAGAAAATGAATATGGTTTGAAATGCTATATCTCAATTACTATCCTTCAGGGGAATTTTCTTCTTTGTCTGTATGCTTTCTTTCATGCTTTTGAAGGGTACCAATTTGTGCAAAGGATATACCACATTTCTTACATTCAAAGAGTTTCTCTCCAGTATGATTTTTTTCATGCATGTGAAGACTACTGCGATATGAAAAGGTTTTACAACAATGCTTACATTGAAAGGGTTTCTCTCCAGTATGAATTCTCTCATGTATTTGAAGATAGCTGGAACAGGCAAAGGTTTTACCACATTGGTTACATTCATAAGGTTTCTCTCCAGTATGACTTGTTTCATGTAGTCTAAGACTACTGCGATATGCAAAGGCTTTACCACATTGATTACATTCATAAGGCTTCTCTCCAGTATGAATTCTTTCATGCCTTTGAAGATGACTGTGATATGCAAAGGCTTTACCACATTGATTGCATTTATAGGGTTTCTCTCCAGTATGAATTCTTTCATGCATTTTAACATGGCTGCTACGTGCAAAGGTTTTACCACATTGACTGCATTTATATGGTTTCTCCCCAGTATGAATTCTTTCATGTATTTGCCGGGTACTGTGACATGTAAAGGCTTTACCACAATGATTACATTCATAGGGTTTCTCCCCAGTGTGAGTTCTTTCATGCTTGTGAAGACTATTGCTATATGCAAAGGCTTTACCACATTGATTACATTTATAGGGTTGCTCACCAGTATGAATTCTTTCATGTATTTGAAGATTACCATTACATGAAAAGGCTTTACCACATTGATTGCATTCATAGGGTTTCTCACCAGTATGAATTCTTTGATGCTTGTGAAAATGACTTTTATATGCAAAAACTTTACCACACTGATTACATTCATAGGGTTTCTTTCTAGTATGAATCCTTTCATGTATTTGAAGGTAATTAGGACATGCAAAGGTTTTACCACATTGATGATATTCATACTTTGTGTCTCTAATATTTATCTTACATATGTGATGATTACTGTGAAATGTAATGTCTTTATCTCTTTCATTATATTCATAGGATGTTATTTTGGAATTATTTCTTTGGTGTAACTGTAAAGAGGCTTTATCACATTGAATATAATCATAGAGATACTCTTCATTGTAGGTTGTGTTCTGTATTTGAAGATACCTGTGATAGTTAAAGCTTTTACTACTTGGCTCACATCCATTATGCTCTTTTCCTAGATGAGCTATTTTACATCTTTGAAGAGAAAAAGAAGAACTAAGATCTTTACCACACTGATTGCATTCATAATATTTTCCTATAGTGTGAGTCACACTACATATGCAAAGTAAACCATGACAGACAGGAGCTTTTCCACATTCCTTGTATTCATAAGGCTTTTCTCCATTGGGAGTATTTTGGTGAATTCCCATTGAAGCTGGAAAATCATTTACTTGTAAACTTATATCACATTCACCATGTCTTCTCATAGTGGGGATGACTACATATCTTCTAATTGTTCTGGGAAAAAGAGAGGTGCACTGCTTCTTTCCATAGCCCTTTGCTTTACATGTACTATACTGAGAACAGTTGAAATACCTATTAAAAGAAGAATAACAAATAAAAGATTTTCATGTTGTATTCATACAGTTTAATTAATGCTCTGTTCCTCATAGATGCATGGTATAGGGACTCAAGTTTCTCCACCACAACAATCTTCTTAACTCTTATAAACTGCTGTCTGCCTAAACTACACTAAGTCGCTACAAGTATATGAGTAATACTAGCTTTACTATGATTCATTTGTAACAGGTCTTGGACATACACTAATACCCTAATTAATGTATATGTCATTTATGATATTTCAATGGAATAAAATTAAGTAGATAGACACTTATACAAAAGGGTTCTTATGAGGCTGTGATTAAAATTGTGACATCTTCTAAGGCTTTGGTTCCTTCTCTTGTTTCTTATTGGGCTACTAATTAGCTACCTGAGATTGAACTGTATGGTGTGTGTACTTGTGTGTCAACTTGTCACAAGCTGGGGTTATCACAGAGAAAGGAGCTTCAGGTAAGGAAATGCCTCCGTGAGATCCAGCTGTAAGGCATTTTCTCAATTAGTGATCAAGTGGGGAGATCCCCTTGTGGGTGGTACCATCTCTGGGCTGGTAGTCTTGGATTCTATAAGAAAGCAAGCTGAGCAAGCCAGGGGAAGCAAGCCAGTAAGAAACATCCCTCCATGGCCTCTGCATCAGGTTCTGCTTCCTGACCTGCTTGAGTTCCAGTCCTGACTTCCTTTGGTGATGAACAGGAGTATGGAAGTGTAAGACGAATAAACCCTTTCCTCCCCAACTTGCTTCTTGGTAGTGATGTTTTGCACAGGAATAGAAAGGGACTAAGGCAGTGTGTAAGAATTTAAAAATCCTCACAAAACTGTGCTTACATTATTTTTTTCTTCATTAAAACTTCAGGGTACATTATAAATTTCTTCAGAGGTACATTATGTATCAGCTTCCACATGAAAATTACCTTCCATGTCTTCTAGAGCTTTGACAACATTCTTCATTATTGTGGTCTTCCCATTCATAGCCTAAAATATAGAACCAGAAAATGTATGAGATACTGTTGGAAATTATGTAAAATTTAAATTATTGTCTTCACTGAATCTTGTAACAATGCTTAATTTATTCACCACATTCATTTTTTTCACAATCAAAATTACAGAAGAGCACTCATCTCTAAGAAAGGTTTGTTTCCCTAACTTATGAAGTGAAGGAAATTTCATGTTATTACCTATACAAGTAAGGTTCCAGTAGGTCTCCAGCATGACATCTTTGTAGAGACTCTTCTGAGAAGTATCCAGCAAAGCCCACTCTTCCTGAGAGAAGTTCACATGCACATCCATAAAAGTCACTGCATCCTAAAGCATATCACATATATGTATGTATATATAGAGAGAGCATAAATGCAAATATACGAAATGTATTTATACACATACACACAAAAACATAATAGAAATGGTGATTCTGGAGAAAGGTGTGCCTGCACCAGGGACCCCACCACCTCCTGTCTCCCAGGAGGTCTGCCCTAACCAGGGACAAAGGTGAACTCCACAGTCCAGTATACATGAGTTCTATCCTGCTTTGCCTGAGTCCCATTGCCCTTCTGGTCTGCACCTCCACCTGCACCCATGGCAGACTGCCATGCCTGGTCCCACCTCCCACCCAACAGCTTGCCTGTCTTCCAGGAAGTCTGCCCTAACAAGGGACACAGGAGGATGGCTCTAACCAGAGACACAGGAGGCCTGTTCTAACCAGGGACATAGGAGGCCTGCTTTAACCAGAGACAGTACTGCCTGCCTCCCAGGAGATGCTCCAATCCGAGACAACCAGGCCAGTTAACACTAGAGATAACCAGATGGTGAAAGGCAACCACAAGAATAAAAGCAACAGAAGACAATGAAATGTGGCACGATCAGAACCCAGTTCTCCTACCACAGCAAGCCCTGGAAACCCTAACACAGCTGAGGAGCAAGATTCTGACCTAAAACCCCATCTCATGAAGACAATAGAGGCCTTTAAGGAGGATATAAATAACTAGGAAAACAGCCCATCTGTCTCCCAGGAGGTCTGTCATAACCAGGAACACAAATTAACATGCCCGCTTGCAGACCCCAAAGCTAGCCTGTCTTCCAGGAGATCTGATCTAACTAGGGACACAAGGACACAGGAACACAGTAGGCCTGCTCTAACCAGGTCACACAGCTCTACCTGCCTCCAAGGAGGCCTGCTACAGTCTAAGAAACCCAGACCAGTTAAAACCAGAGATAAACAGATGGCAAAAGGCAAGCACAAGAACATAAGCAAAAGTATGAATGAAAAGTGTTTCCATAAGGAATGTTAAACAGTCCTACCTAGTGACAATATTTTGTACAGCAGCCGTTAGAGATAATTTGTAAACAATTTCCTCAGTCTATAATTTACCATTATATGGGTAATACTCTGCCTGCTGATTCAGATGCAAATACCTTAAAAAAAAAGTATTTGATTAAGAGATTTTTGCCTTCTTGGGGATTACAAATTGCTCCTGAAGAAATATAAAGTAGAGATTCTATTAACTGTCTAGGATATAAGGTAGGTCTACAGAAAATTTGACCGCAGAAGGTACAAATAAGGAGATAACACTTCATGATTTTCAAAAATTGTTGAGAAATAGTAAATGGCTAAGACTCAGAATTGGATTAACAATTCAAGAGCTAAGTAATTTATTTCAAACCTTACAAGGTGATTATGACTTGAATAGTCCAAGAAAAGTATCAGGTGAAACTGAAACATAGTTGGCTGTGGTAGAAAAGAAATCACAGGATGCCCATGTATGCCCTTTAGATCCAAAGCTGAGTTGTATTTTAGTTCTTTTGCCTTCTACTTATTCTCCTATAGGAATTCTTACGCGGAGAGAATATCTTAGAATAGATATTTTTACCACACCAGCAGAGTAAAAAAATTAAAGACCTATGTAGAAATGGTTTCTGAATTGATTCTGATAGGAAAAATGAGACTTTACTGATTTGCAGGAATAGACCCAGGAGAAATTGTGATACATTTTTTTTTACTACTGCTGAAAAGGACTCATTACAGTCAGAAAATGAATGCTGGCAAGGAGCCTGTGGGGTACTCTTGAGGGGGGAGAGATTAACAACAAGAGACTTCAGTTTACAAAAAGAACTAATTGGATTCTTATAACCATGTGTTTTTCCACCCTCATCCTTGCACCCAATATAACAACTCTGAGACATTATTATTTCATATGCCTAGGCAGAATTCTCTGACTAGCTCATAACTTAATATCACATTTTTTTTTACTTATTTATTATATGTAAGTATACTGTAGCTGTATTCAGACACCCCAGAAGAGGGCGTCGGATCTTGTTATGGATGGTTGTGAGCCACCATGTGGTTGCTGGGATTTGAACTCAGGACCTTCAGAAGAGCAGTCAGGTGCTCTTACCCACTGAGCCATCTCACCAGCCCCTTAATATCACATTTATTCTATTCTATATATGCCATATGTCCAGTTACCTTTCCTAAATTTCATGCATCCGACTTCCTCAGAGTCCAAGGCAAATCTCTTTCTGATTATCTTCCACAATTCTAATCTCCCTCTGCCAGTTGTCTCACCTTCTACTTTCTGCCTCAGCTAAGAGGCCATCAGAGTTTTACTGACCAGGTGGTGCTTCCATACAGTGCACAAGAGACTCTTTTTACATTTCTCTCTTTTAGTCCAATAAAAGGCTTTTTTTCTCACACCAGCAAACTATATACAATAAAAGCAATTATAAAACCTATCAGGTAAGATTTACATTCACAATGTCCAGTCCATCTGTATTTGGCAGCCTTGGAGAAAGTATGTTACCATTTATCCTATCTTGGTTAGTTCAAAGTTCTGCACCTAATCATTTTCTATCATAACCTGCATTACCAACCTAAAAACATCTTCAGAGACCTTTAAATACTTTCTTAAATCCTATAAAACTTCAGTTTATATGTGAGACTACAACTAACTAGTCTTCAACCCCATCAGAGACCTGAGAAGGAATACATATTACCTAAGTATGGAGGAATTGTAGGCAAGCAGCTTCCCAAACCATAGAAATAACAGAGTTAGGTAGCTGACTAGACAGTTCCTCAAAATACCTCTATAATGTTGGAGCATCCATCTGGATCAGTATATCTGACAGACATCTTTGTGATGCAGGACTTATGAGAGACTGCTTACCTTGTCTTTACAAAGATGGGCAAAAGAAAAAAAAAAGAGCCTTATATTGGATTAAAAGGAGACATTGGGGTGATCTTTTTGTGGACTGTGTATGGCTTCATAGTGTTTTGTAAACCCTCCACCCAACACTTTCTGATTGGTTTAATAAAGAGCTGAATGGGTAACAGCTGAGCAGGAGAGGAGAGGCAGAACTTTCAGCAGAGATAGAAACTCAGGGAAAGAATCAAGCCTGGGAAGACTCACCAGTGAGAGTTGGAGGAGTTGGACATATGAAACTGAGGCAAGAAAATGAGCCACGTAGCATAACATAGATTAACATAAATGGGTTAATTTAATTTATAAGTCCTAGTTGGGAACAAGAGTAAGCTAAGGCCCAACGTTTTGATAAATAATAAAAGGTCTTTTTGTCATTATTTGGAAGCTGACAGTTCAAAGAATGTCTATATGGTTATAAAGCTGGAGCTTTCTTCCAGGATGCTACACTGAGGCATGGTTTCTGTTCAAAGCAGGACAGAGAGACTGGGATGAGGGCGCAGGTAAGCACAGTCCTGATATGTCCTAATATCCACCGTACCTGCATATTCTCCTCCATATTTCATTTCCCTTAGTGTAATGGAGTGATCATCTACAAAGAGTACACTAAGGCATGTATAGGATAGTAGCTTGTCATACCACCCATAGAATGCTAAAATCCTAATTCACCAAAAGTCAAATGCAACAAATATGTATTCATTCGTGTGTTCTTGAGTCTATCCTCTGCCAAATAGCCAAGCTGTCTGTTCAAGCCCTTACTCCCCACTGCCCAGCCCGCCAAGTATTGAGATTTTAGGCCTAAGTGACAATGCCAGGATAAGAAATGTTAAACTAGTATCTACCAGAAATCAGTCTTTGAATAGACTGCTTATGAGTCTATGAGACAGAATATGTTGCTGCTGTTTAGATAGTAAAGAAACAGATGGGAACAGGAAAGAGGGTAGTGATGATGTGTCTATCTTAGGGTTTCTATGGCCATAATAAACACATGAACAAAAGCAACTTGAGTATCTGTTTCTTGGGCTTACACTTCCACAACATAGTTCATCATTAAAGGAAGTCAGGAAAGTAACTCAAACAGGGTAAGCATCTAGAGGAAGGAGCTGATATATAGGTGATGGAGGGTGTGACTTACTGGCTTGCTCAGCCTTCTTTCTTACACAATGCAGGACCACCAATCCACGAATAGCTCCACCCATGATGGGCTGGGCCCTCCCCACCAATCACTAATTAAGAAAATACCCTACAGACTTGCCTGCAACTTGATCTCATGAAGTCATTTTCTGAATTGAAACCTCCTCCTTTCAGATGACTGAAGTTTGTGTCAAATTCACATAAAAATAACAGTCAAAGAAAATGTAAAGAGCAAAAAGCTCCTCACCCAAAGCATCCAAGAAATCCAGGACACAATGAGAAGATGAAACCTAAGCATAATAGGTAGAGAAGAGAGTGAAGATTCCCAATTTAAAAGGATCAGCAGATATCTTCAACAAAACTATAGAAGAAAACTTCCCTAACCTAAAGAGATGCCCATGAACATACAAGAAGTCTACAGAACTCCAAATAGATTGGACCAGAAAAGAAATTCCTGCTGTCACATAATAATCAAAACACCAAATGCACTAAACAAAAAATATTAAAAGCAGTAAGGGAAAAAGGTCAAGTTACATATAAAGGCAGACCTACCAGAATTACACCAGACTTTTCACTAGAGACTATAAAAGCTAGAAGATCCTGGGCAGATGTTATATAGACCTTAAGAGATCACAAATGCCAGTCCAGGCTACTATACCCAGCAAAACTCTGAATTACTATAGATGGAGAACCCAACATATTTCGTGACAAAACCAAATTTACACAATATCTCTCCATAAATCCAGCCCTACGAAGGATAACAGATGGAAAACTCCAATACAAGGAGGTAAACTACACACTAGAAAAAGCAAGAAAGTAATCTTTCAACAAACCCAAAAGAAGATAGCCACACAAACATAATCCCACCTCAAACAACAAAAATAACAGGAAGGAACAATCACTATTCATTACTATCTTTGAACATCTTAAATCAATGGATTCAGTTCCCCAATAAAAAGACATAGACTAACAGACGGGATACGTAATTAGGATGTAACATTTTGCTGCATATAGGAAACACATCTCAGTGACAAAAAGAGACACTACCTCAGAGTAAAGGGCTAGAAAATTTCCAAGCAAATGGTCCCAAGAAACAACTAGAGTAGTCATTCTAATATTGAATAAAATTGACTTTCAACCAAAAGTTATCAAAAAAGATAAGGAAAGACACATCATACTCATCAAAGGAAAAATCTACCAAGAACTCTCAATTATGAACATCTATGCTCCAAATGCAAGGGCACCCACATTCATAGAAGAAGCATTACTAAAGTTCAAAGCACACATCACACCACACACAATAATAGTGGAGACTTCAAAAGCCTGCTCTCGTCAATGGACAGATCATGGAAACAGAAACTAAACAGAGACACAGTGACACTAACAGAAGTTACAGACCAAATGGATTTAACAGATATCTATAGAACATTTTATCCTAAAACAAAAGGATATACCTTCTTCTCAGCACATCATGGTTACCTTCTCCAAAACTGACCATATAATCAGTCACAAAACAGGCCACAAGAGATACAAGAAGAATGAAATGATCCTATGCATCCTATCAGATCACCACAGACCAAGGCTGGTCTTAAATAACAACTAAAACAGCAGAAAGCCCACACATGCGTGGAAGCTGAACAATGCCCTACTCAATGATAACTTGGTTGAGGAAGAAATAAAGAAATTAAAGACTTTTTAGAATTTAATGAAAAGGAAGGCAGACCATACTTAAACTTATGGGACACAATGAAAGTAGTACTAGGAGGAAAACACATAGCTCTGGGTGCCTCCATAAAGAAACTGGAGGAAGCATACCCCACCAGCTTGAAAACTCACCTGAAAGCTCTAGAACAAAAAGAAGTAAATACACCCAAGAGGAGCAGAGAGCAGGAAATAATCAAACTCAGGGCTGAAATCAACCAAGTGTAAACAAAAAGAACTATACAAAGAATCAACAAAACCAGGAGCTGCTTCTTTGAGGAAATCAACAAGATAAACCCTTAATCAGACTAACCAGAGGGCACAGAGACAGTATCCAAATGAACAAAATCAGAAATAAAAAGGTAGACATAACAACAGAAACTGAGGAAATTAAAAAAAAAAAAACAAAACATCAGATCCTTCTATAAAAGCCTATATTCAACAAAACTGTAAAACCTGGATGAAATGGACAATCTTCTAGACAGATACCAAATACCAAAGTTAAATCAGGATCAGATAAATCATCTAAACAGTCCCATATCACCTAAAGAAATAGAAACAGTCATCATTATAAGTCTCCTAACCAGTTAAAAAAGTCTAAAACCAGATGGTTTTAGTGCAGAATTCTATCAGACCCCTTCTCAAACTATTCCACAAAATAGAAACAGAAGGAACACTATCCAATTAGTTCTATGAAGCCACAGTTATGCTGATACTAAAAACCACAAAAAGACCCAACAAAGAAAGAGAACTTCAGACCAATTTCCCTTATGAATATTGATGCAAAATACTCAAAAAAAAAAAAAAAATCTCACAAACTGAATCCAAGAACATATCAAAACAATACTTCACCATGATCAAGTAGGCTTCATCCCAGGGATGCAGGGATGGTTCAATATATGGAAATCCATCAACTTAATTCACTACATAAACAAACTCAAAGGAAAAAAAAACAACACATGGTCATTTGATTAAATGATGAGAAAGCATTTGATAAAATCCAACATCCCTTCATGTTAAAAGTCTTGGAAAGATCAGGAATTAAAGGCCCATACCTAAGCATAGTAAAAGTAATATACAGCAAGCCAGTAGCCAACATCAAACTAAATGGAGGGAAACTTGAAGCAATCCCACTAAAATCAAGGACTAGACAAGGCTGCCCACTCTCTCCTACCTATTCAATATGATGCTTGAAGTCCTAGCCAGAACAGTTAGACAACAAAAGAAGGTCAAATGGATACAAATTGGAAAGGAAGAAGTCAAACTATCACTATTTGCAGATGATACAATAGTATACTTAAGTGACCCCAAAAATTCCACCAGAGACTTCCTAAACCTGATAAACAACTTCAGCAAAGTGGCTGGATATAAAATTAACTGATACAAATCAGTAGCCTTCCTTTATACAAGTGATAAACAGGCTGAGAAAGAAATTTGGGACATGACACTTTTCACAATTGTCACAAATAATATAAAATATCTTGGTGTGACTCTAACCAAACAAGTGAAAGATCTGTATGAAAAGAACTTCAAGTCTCTGAAGAAAGAAATCTAGGAAGACCTCAGAAAATGGAAAGATCTCCCATGCTCGTGGATTGATAGGATTAATATAGTAAAAATGGTCATCTTACTAAAAGCAATCTACAGATTCANTGCAATCTCCATCAGAATTCCAACTCAATTCTTCATAGTGTTAGAAAGAGCAATTCTCAAGTTAATTTGGAATAACAACAAACCCAGGGTAGTGAATATTATTCTTAAGAATAAAAGAACATCTGGGGGAATCACAATCCCTGACCTCAAGCTATACTATAGAGCAATGTGATAAAACTGCATTGTATTGGTACAGAGATAGACAGGTAAATCAGTGGAATAGAATTGAAGACTCAGAACTGAAACCATACACCTATGGTCACTTGACCTTTGACAAAGAAGCTGAAACCTTCTAGTGGAAAAACCCCAGCATTTTCAACAAATGGTGCTGCTTCAACTGATGGTCAGCATGTAGAAGAATGTGAATCAATCCATTCTTATCTCCTTGTACAAAGCTCAAGTCCAGATGGATCAAGGACTTCCATATAAAACCAGATACACTGAAACTAATAGAAGAGAAAGGGGGAAAGAGTCTTGAATACATGGGGACAGGGCAAAAGTTCCTGAACAGAACACCAATGACTTATGCTCTAAGATCAACAATTAACAAATGGGGCCTCATAAAATGACAAAGCTTCTGTAAGCAAAGGACACTATAAACAGGACAAAACTGCAGCCAACAGATTGGGAAAAGATTTTTACCAATCCTATATCCAATAGAGGGCTAATATCCAATATATACAAAGAACTCAAGAACTTAGACTCCAGAGAACCAAATAACCCTATCAAAAACTGGGGAACAGAGCTAAGCAGAGAATTTTCAACTGAGGAAACTCGAATGGCAGAGAAGCACCTAAATAAATATTCATCATCCTTAGTCATTAGGGAAATGCAAATCAAAATGACCCTGAGATTCCACCTCATACCAGTCAGAATGACTAAGATCAAAAACCCAGGTGACAGCAGATGCTGGTGAGGATGTTGAAAAAGAGGAACACTCCTCCATTGCTGGTAGGATTGCAAGCTGGTTCAACCACTCTGGAAATCAGTTTTGTAGTTCCTAAAAAATTGGACATAGTACTACCTGAGGACCCAGCTACACCTCTCCTGGGTTTATACCCAGAAGATGCTCCAACATGTAATAAGAACACATGCTCCACTATGTTCATAGCAGCCNTATTTATAATAGCCAGAAGCTGGAAAGAACCCAGATGTCCCTCAACAGAGGAATGGATACAGAAAATGTGGCACATTTACATAATGGAGTACTACTCAGCTATTAAAAACAATGATTTCATGAAATTCACAGGCAAATGAATGGAACTTGAAAATTTCATCCTGAGTGAAGTAACTCAGTAACAAAAGAAGACACACAGTATACCCTTACTGATGAGTGGATATTAGCCCAAAAGTTCAGAATACCCAAGATACAATTCACAGACCATATGAAGCCCAAGAAGGAAGATCAAAGTATGGGTGATTTAGTGCTTCTTAGAAGGGGGAACAAAATACTCACGGGAGGAAATATGGAGACAGTATGGAGCAGAGACTGAAGGAAAGGTCATCTAGAGCCTGCCCCATCTGAGGATCCTTCCCATATACAACCACAAAACTGGGACACTATTGTGGATGCCAGGAAGTGCTTGCTGATGGGTGCCTGATATGGATGTCTCCTTAGAGGCCTTGACAGAACCTGACAAATAGAGGTGGATGCTTGAAGCCAACCATTGGATGGAGCATGGGGTTCCCGATGGAGGAGTTGGAGAAGGGACTGAAGGAGCTGAGGGGGTTTGCAGCCCCATATGGGGAGCAACAGTGTCAACAGGCCAGACCCCCTGGAGCTCCCAGGGACTGGACCACCAACCAAAGACTACACATGGAGGGACCCATGGCTCTGGCTGCATATGTGGCAGAGGATGGCCTTGTTGGACATCAGTGGGAGGAGTAGCCCTTGGGCCTGAGGGTGTTTGATGCCCCAGTGTAGGGGAATGCCGGGGCAGGAAGGCAGGAGTGGGTGGGTAGGGGAGTACCTTTATAGAAACAGGGGGAATGGGAATGGGAATGGGATGGGAGTTTCCAAAGCAGAAACCTAGAAAGAGGAAAGTATTTGAAATGTAAATAAAGAAAATATTCAATTAAAAAAAACCAATGACTCCAAGAAATTTGCAGGCAAATGGATGGATCTAGAAAATGTCCTGAGTGAGGTAACTCAATCACAAAAGAACATACATGGTATATACTCACTAATAAGTGAATATTAGGCAAAAAGCATGGAATACCCACAATACAATATGGACCACATGAAACTCAAGAGTAAGGAAGACCAAAGAGTGAATAATCAAGGGAAATAGAAGGTGGGAGGGACTTGGGACGAAGAGGGGCAGAATCAGGTATGGGAGGAAATGGAGGAAATGTACAGAGGGTCAGAAAATTGAACAGGGATGTATAGAAATGGGGGATGGGGAACTGGGGGGGGGGTAGCAACCAGAAAGTCCCAGATGCCAGGAAAGCAAGAGCCTCCCAGGACCCCACAGGGGTGACATTAGCTGAAGTACCCCACAAAAGGGAGGGAGAACCTGTCAAGACCATATCCAGAGGTCAGGCATACCCCACTTTCCCCCTTCCACTTGAGGGATGGGGCCACCCACCCATCTCCAAAATTTTAACCCAGAATTGCTCCTGTCTAAAGAAGATACAGGGACAAAGATTGGAACAAAGACTGGAGGAAAAACCATTCAGAGACTGGGGATCAATCCCACATGCAGATGTCAAACCCAGACACTATTGCTGATGCCAAGAAGTGTTTGCTGACAGGAGCCTGATACAGCTGTCACCTGAGAGGCTCTGCCAGGTCCTGACCAATACAGATGTGGACACCGGCAACCAATCATTGGACTGAGCACGGGGACCCCAATGGAGGAGTTAGGGGAAAGACTGACTTATCAGGTATCAATAGGAGGGGAGGCTCTTGGTCCTGTGAAGGCTTGATGCCCCAGTGTAGAGGAATGCTAGCATGGTGAGGCATTAGTGGGTGGGTGAGTGAGCACCCTCATAGGAGCAGGGTAAGGCAGGATGGGATGGGGGTTTGCAGAGGGGAAACTGAAAGGGGATAACATTTGAAATGTAAACAAATAATATTTCAAAGTTTTAAAAATATCTAAAGCTTTAGACATACATAGCAAACTTCATTGTGCATACAGACCTTAGAGTTTCTGGCCAAGTAAAAAGAATAAACAGGACATTAAAAAAAAAAAAAAAACCAACTCCAAACAAAAATCTTTTTAAAAAATTCTCATTAGAATCAACCAAAAAATGTCTATGGCTCCCTCCTTTGCTTTTCTTTGGCCAGCTTCACCCCATATGGGGGAGGTACACTGCACTGTGCTCTTTCACGGGCTCAGAGACTACATTAGGCAGGATTCTCCAACCATTCCTTTTTCAAGTGACTAAGTGCAGTCTTGAGTTGAGAGAACCAGCCAGCCTTCAAGTCCACCACCAGTATGCCCTTGTTCTAGTCTAATGATACTGTCTGGGTCAAGTGAGTAGCCAAAGGGACAGTTCACCTAGCCTGGAAGAACCCTAAAAGGTGTTCTCCACTCTGTGGAAGTGAAGGTAGCGGGCATTACACCATGGATCCACTACAGCCAGATCAAAAAGTTAATGCCATAAATACTGCCAAATGTCTATATCTGGACTATGGACCAATTCAAATTAAAGTTTCGTTGGTTTTCCAGGTCCTTCCACTCCTTTCCTCTCTACCTTCACCTGAGTCTTACATGGTATGAATAAAGGGTCATGGTACAGCCCCAAGTGGCCTCAGGCCTGGGTCTGGAAACTAAGAAAAATATATCCAAGGAAGATATTAGCTAATGTAACTACAAACCAGGAACCCATATTTATGTTGACCTTTGCTCACTGATGTCCAGTTTAAATGTCAGGTTGTATTACAGAAAGGAAAGATATAGGGGTTTACCTATGCAGATAGAAATACAGACTTTACAGCTCTACACATGCCCTGCAGCTGAGCCCCCTGGATGCCAGAAAGAAGAAAGTTCCCCTTATACAAATAGTGTTTCTAAAACTGTGGATTCCAGAAAAGTTCCCTTAAAAGGATTCTGGCCTTGGGCAAACAGGAGAAACCCAGAGAATCAGCCTCTCTTCTATCTCTTTTGATCCCTTACAAACTAAGTACACAGGTTGATCAAGATCTAATGCTATTAAAAATTTTCTATTAAAACAACAGAGTCCCTTAGAAATGATCCTACAAAATTGAAAAGGCTTTGACTTACTTCTTCTGACAGAAAAGAAATTATGTCTGGCTTTGGAAAAAAACAAAAACAAAACTGTTGTTTCTATGCTATTTAACCAGAACTAATTTAAGAATTACTGCTATGGTTAGGGATAAAATTGATACTAGTTTCCCTTTTCTTGATCCCCTGGCTAACTACTCTGCTTTGGGCACTGACTGAGCCTTTAGTTTTCGTTCTGATTGGATTAACAGTGGGGTCCTACATCTTAAACTAAAATAGGATGAAGTCATGATTTGATACATTCACTAAGACCAGTGGGGGATGTAACAAGGGCCCTGACTCTATGGTGACAGTACCATTCAAGCTGTAACTTCAGCGCATAGACAGTACCATCTGCCAACAATTAAACCAAAGGCCTAGTCCATCAAAGTCCACAGTTGTGGGATAGTCTCTGCATGTACTACCTTACTCATGTTGTCAACATGGTTTTTGTACATGAGAAAGGCTCAGGGTATACTGGCATGAACTTGCCTTAGCAGGGAGCTGAGCTAACCCTTGAGTAGAAAGTAACTATGTGGTTTCCTGCCATCTTGGCTATTATATCACTATCATATAGATTTTGAGCTATAGATCCATAGGCTCAATGAAAAGTCTAACAATTTATGCTTTTAACAACAGAAAGCTGATGAGAAACAGTATTCATGAATGAAAATTGGTCAACAAAGGAGTGACATCCTCTGGGGCTATATTGTAGCTAAGCAGTGGTGGCCCACGCCTTTAATCCCAGCCCTTGGGAAGGAGAGGCACATTTGTACTTCTGTGAGGCCAGCCTAGTCTACACAGAGAAATCCTGCTTCAAAACAAAACAAAACAAAACAAAACCTCCATACACAAGCAACCAACCAAGCCAAGAAAACAATCTAATCAAAAACAACTTCCTGGGAAAGAATAAAAAAGATCGACAAAATATGAGAAGGAAAAAACCCACACCATAAAACTGTGTCAATTTTGACAACTCAGGCAGGGAAACACAGTGAGTCTGGCCTTACTAACGCACGTGACTGGACCTCCGTGGCATCTACATGCGAATGTGTTAGTGACACAGACTGATCACTGCGCAGAGTTAACTGCGATGGATGCTACGCCCGAATGTCACGTGCCCGGTGCAGAACTTTAGAGGACACAGAGGAACTAGAGCTCTGCCAGTCAGAAAATCTGCCTTTCCTGGAGACGGTAAAAGCAAGTGAGGCGCTCACTGCATGGTGACGTCAGCCTCAGGGATGTTTTTACACAAAGGCTCCGGGCTCCTCATACTCGGAGCAGGAGCAATCAGGGGAACTTAAGGACGTCATTCAGGGAGGTGCAGGGAACTCAAGTGAACAAACAGAGAACACCTGACGCTGATTCCCGCAGCCCCTGGACGAACGCCACAGGGGCTCCCCCGGATCCGCCCCGCATTTGGACAGCGATCCAGCTCACCATGGCGCAGGCTGCGAACTCGCACAGCTCTCCTCACAGCTCCCGGCAACAGATCACAGCAAAGCACACGGAATCACAGCCGACTGACTCCTACAGAGCCTCAGCCAAGACCGCAGTATGGCGGACCGGAAGTGCTCTCCCATTCTAACTGCCCGGTCCACCTGGAGTCCCTGATTGGCTAGTAAGGCTTGAGTGACAGGGACAGCTCCCACAGTGACAGATTGCACTGCTGTTTCCAGCCCTGGCTTCCACCTCAGGCACAGAACAGCCCCAGACCTGAGGAGTCTGGCACTGCAGTAGAACTCGGGCCTGAACTGCAAAGTTGTCCCTACACTTTTCCTACACTCAGTAGACACTCCTCCTTCGAGTAGGCATAGGGTCTCTAGCTTGCAATGATCATTAAACAATGTACAGGGGGGTGAACTCACTGCCTCGCGGCTATATGGGCGCCCAGCCTATCCAAGTCGAACTTAAACTACCTAATTGATATCCACCATTCAGGCATTAGCATTTTCAGTAAGGTTGCTCACATCTCTCTCCACTGCATATTAGTAGCCAAAAGATTAACTTTCCCAACTTTTTGTGGTGACACTGGCCTATCATGTCAGCATTTGGGAGGTGAAAGCAAGATATAAAAACATTTAAGTCTGGTCTACAGAGTGAGTTTCAGAACAGTCAGGAAAAAACAAAACAAGCAAACAACTAAAATGCAAGAGACTTGATTTATGACACCAAATGCAAACAATTAGGCTTCCCAAACAGGAGGTGACCAGGGTCAGGACCTGGAATGAGAGACAGATATAGACAGTTTGAGATCAGTATGTCTTGCATAACCCAATGGCTCACGTTAACTGAGTTTATTAAGATGTACTGCTCTGACATATTATTTGTACATTATCTCCAAGGCATTTCTTTTTCATTAAACAACTAACTTTACTCTGAGTTGGCAAAGAAAAGAAAATCAAGGAAGACAGAAAACGAAGACATTTGTGATGAAAGGAGTAAGAATCATGAAGACAGGATCTGTCCAGTAACACCCTTTGCAGGATGTGTCAAGGTCTGTCTTTCTGTATAGACTTTGCCTCAAGCCTGCTCAGGCTGTGCTTACACAGAATCCTGACTGGAGACTGGATTTACTGTGTGTTCTTCTTACCTATAAGGATCTGGGACCTAGAAGGCTGTTCACCACACATCTGGGCAGTGACTCCCATGGGGACTAAGGTGCTAGATGTCATGTGCATGCATACAACACTGCTGTCCTGTACCTATGACACTTGCTTATGCTACTGGGTTGACCACACAGGTGCTGGGTAGATGACAACCACACATGAACAACTCCCTTCTCTGTTGGTGTGTGTGTGTGTGTGTGTGTGTGTGTGTGTGTGTGTGTGTGTGTGTGTATGTGGCACAGTCTCCAAGGCACTTGCCTGCATGCCTTCCATCTGACAGACCTTACTCTTGGTGGTGGATTTCATCACCAAGCATCATTATCATGCTGTCTTACAACCTCTGTATTCTGGACTTTTAAAATTCAGCTCAGACCACCACTTCCTGAGGGTTATTCAGATAAGCACTCAGGGACATCTCTTGCCTAGCAGGTGAAGTGTACAATGCTCCTCTCTCCAACACTGCTGTGCATCTAGAACTGTACCTTTGACATCTCAGAACAGAAAGTTTTAAGTGGTAGAAGGAAGTGTTTTTTAAGACATCATTGTACATGTATGGCTGCTTTCCTACATTTATGCCTGTCCTCAACATCTGTGAAGTGTCCTTCAAGATTAGACGAGGCTTGTTGGATCCCCTGGAATTACAAGCATTTGATAGCCACCATGTATGTGCTGGGAATTGAATCCTAATCCTTTGGGAAAAAGCAACTAGTGCTTTAACTGCTGAGCCATCTGTCCAGCCCAGGTAGAAGTAAGATTTCAAACCAGCCTACAATGAAACCGTTTCTCCTAACTTTGACTACAAAGCAGCTCCTGAGAATAAAAATACAATATTAAATAACTAAATAAAGGGCAGGAGAGATAAAGTCATTGGGTTTAGAACACTGGCTGTTCTTTCAGAGGATCAAATATCAATGGCTTGAAACCACATTGCAGCTCAATGCAATCTGTAATTGCCATCTCAGAGGACCAGAGACTCTCTTGTAGCTTCTTCAGGGCATTGCATCCATGTGGTCCACTGCATACATATAGTAAAAATACCTATAAGCATAAATAAAAAAATGAGATTGTAAGAAAAGTAAATAATTTACATCATGAACTAGACACTCTGGTATCCTTAACCAAAAGTGGTCATAAGTGAAACCTGAACTGTGATGGTGGTGTCAAGATGTCTGTACTCACTATCTTCTTCTTATTCTTCCTTTTATTTTTTTCAAGACAGGGTTTCTCTCTATAGCCCTGGCTGTCCTGGAACTCACTTTGTAGACCAGGCTGGCCTCAAACTCAGAAATCCGCCCGCCTCTGCCTCCTGAGTGCTGGGATTAAAGGCGTGCGCCACCACGCCCAGCTGTACTTGCTATTTTGACAGATGGAAGGCATGCAGGCAAGCACCCTATCATGAGAAGCTATTTAAACTTAAAGTTTGTATGATGCTGGGGTTAGATTTGTGTTTGGAAAACTACAGCCCTATAGAATTGATTAGAGAGTATCAAAAGTGAGGTGAGATTCTAGGTAAAATGATTGAGACAGATCTTAGTTATTGACATGGGAAAAATCTACTAGAAGTGAACTTAGCATGGATTTGTAGGGGTGAATAACTAGGATAATTAAGGGCACTAAGGGCATGTAAGAACCCAATTGAATCAGAAAACTGAAAATGTGTAGTTAAAGGATGATGGGCTTGGTGTCCTCAGACTGAATCTTAATCCTCACATTCCTGATGGCTGGGAATTCTGACTTTGTTTGAACCCTAATATACACATCATGGAAAGAGATAGCTAACTCCCACAAGTGTTATATGGTTCCATGTGGGGAGCATGGCATGGACATGCCCCTCCCCATACAAGCTAGTAAACAAATAAATATAATTTAAGAATTAAAATATATCTACATTCATGTAAGGAAAGCTACTCATCCCTTCAAAGTTGCCAAAGATCCTGCCTCAGTTTCCTTCCTCAGTGCTGAAGTCAAAGGTGTGTTCCAATTCTCCTCAACTCTTGTCTTACAATTCAGTTTGTTGACCATTTATCTCAGTTCAAGGCACCCAATTTCTGAAATATGGATACCATCCAAAGAAATTCAGTTTATCTGCTCTTTATGTGATATTGAAGATTAGAACACTCCTACTAAAGACTATGTACTTGTATCTGTTTACATTGACATAGGTAGTATAAATGTATCTCTTTATCTAGTGAAATACTGTTTAGATGTACTTGGAATCTTGATAATTCAAATCAATGAAATATTACAAAATATTATATGACAAAACATTTCAATATTAGTTTTGAAGCTGAATAATAATATTTGAGAACTCAGAAGAACAGTGAGCCCAGCATTTCAGGGTCATTGGTGCAACCTAGTATTTCAACATACTGATTTATTTATTTGCTTATTTATTTTTATGAAGCAAGGCATCATGCACGAAATTCAAGCTGACTTCAAACTCTCTATGTAGTCAAAGATGTTCACGAACATATCAGTGGTTTTGTTTAGGTGGTTGGTAGTATGTTGTGTTGTGTTGCATTTTGTTTCTCATGAGGACGAGCTCTCTTGCTGTACTTACTCCATGCTAGCAGATAACTTGTCATCGCCTTGGCTTAGCTTCTCAAGTGCTAGGATTATAGCTGCTTACTCAGTGTATGCTACTTTAAGAGCTTGATACAATTCTAAGGAAGCTCTGGACCTAATGAGCTTCAAATCCAGCTTTAATTCTTTTTTTCACAAAATGCAGATTTTTATGTTAAGAGAACAAAAGATCTGTGTATGAAAAAAATGAAGCCACCAAGACCTGAAAGTATAAGGAAAATTATTTCCTAGCTAATAAAGTCTACACCACTGCTAACATAAATACTATGACCTGCCCTAAAGGGTCACCAAATGCCACAGTTGACTTATAGGTAGTTGGTCAGCTAAGGAGGTCTGGATATACAATGGACATCCCAGATGAGGGATCTTCTGGGTCTGAACTCTTACCTTTGTGGGATGAAACTTGTGCCAGTTAGTATTTCCAGAGATTCATTAAATTATAGACAACCAACCAGCTTGTGCCAAGAGAACAGATGGTGTGAGAGAAATCATATTTACTGTTTTAAGCATATGCAGACAAACTGTGTTTCAGGGGTTGGGAATATAGTTCATTTGGTAGAGTGCTTGTCTAGCATGCTGGAAACACTGGGATCCATTCCTAGAACTACATGAAACAGGTGTGATGATGCATGGCTATAATCTCAGTAACTGACAGATGGAAGACAGGGGGAGGGGTTGTAAATATAATCTCATCCTGGAATATATAACAATTTATAGGTCAATCTGGAAGACATTAGACACAAGTATCAACAGATATTCAAGAAAGACATAGAGGCAGAGGAAAGAGAGGGAGAAGACTAATGTTTTTTTTTCCCATAATCATTCTGGTCACCCATCATATCATCACAACACATATATTCAGCTACAGTTGTTGAGATTTGGCAACCAAAACCCTTCTACTGCTAAATCCAATGCCAGGCCAGCCATGACGAGTCATTGCTATAATCCTAGCACTCTACAGGCTGAGGAGAAAATATTTTGACAACTAGGTTAAGTTTAGGATACATAGCTGAAAAGTGTTTAAAAGAAAGAGAAGCTTGGTGGAGCACTTGGGAGGCAAAGGGAGGAGGATCAATGTGAGTTTGAGGCCAGTCTGGTCTACAGAGTAATTTCCAGGACAATCAAAGCTATATAAAGTAACTCTGTTTAAAAAATATATAAAATTAAAAAAAAGTCAAAGTGATGGATGCAGGAGAGAAATGTATGGATTTGTAGAACTCTGTCTCAGAATTTGTCTGTAATCCCAGTGCCTGAGACACAAAGACTAAGTTCAAGGTCAGTCTGGACTAAGTGGTTAAAGCAGTTCCTGTCAGTTTGGGTTACAAAGATATTTCAAACTATATCTGTGAAAGATAAGGTATGTTTAAAAAAGATAATAGTGAGTCAGTGCTTAGACTTAGCAGGTAAAAATGCTTTCTATACATGTACAAGCCAGAGGACCTGAGTTTGATCTCTGATGTGTCCATAAAAGTGAAGGAGAAATCAACTCTTGCAAATCTGTCCCCGACACACTCATGTACCCTGGTGACTGTGATAGTGCTGGAGTTGTGTGTGTGTGATAGCAGGGGAGCTAGAAAAACCTTCCTGCCTCAGTTTCCCCAACTACTGGTGCTAGATGCAAGCATTGGGAAACATTTGACTTAAAATTATTGTACTCCAGAATCTTGAAAACAGTCAATCAAAACAGGAAAATCTCTGGCACACAATGGATATTTCTCATATCTATCAGTTCCTTGAAATTTTCAGGATTTCTGCAGAATTTAATGCTTCTAACTGCTTCTAACAGGTGCCAATTGTTCTCTTTGGAAGACCTATCTCTTAAGGCCTTCTTCCTTCATAAGATCTGTCCTGAGCCAGTAATCTTAATTTCCTCCCTGTGCTTCAATAATGGAACTTGAATAAAGCCAAATACACTGTCCAGAGTTACGTGATCTGTGACAGCAGTGATACGGAGGAGGGAAGGGGAGCCAGCTATATAATACAAGTAGGACATACCAGGTGTGTGGAAACAGTATGGAGCATCCCACTGGACTTTCAAGTAAAAGAATGATGTAAAGAAGAGATGCCTTGCAGGTGACCAAGCCTCTGCTGAGAAATGTCATGAGTGTAATGCAGACTGATCTCCTTATGGCAAGGCCCAAGGAGTTAGGTCCCTACATGGCAAGGAGCTATGGGGATAGTCATACAGAATCTCCTGGTCTTTCCTGAGGGAATGCTTGGGTCACTTTTGCCTTGCATTTGCATTCTTGACTTTGCTATTGGACATCTTTACTTTAGCTTTGCCTGTGATGAATGTGTTCCCAGAGCCAGAATAAGGAAGTTAGGATTGTGATTTTTTTTTTCTTGTTCGTCTGTGAAGATTGTGAGAATAGAATAGCTCACTACTCCTCTGTTAATAATGGTGATGTGGTTGAGTTAACACAAGGCCTCTGTTTGTGCACATCAGTTAACGTCCAAATGTTCTTTTCCAATGCAGTGGCTGCAAATTCAGTCACTGCAAGATGGTGCTAGAAACTCCCATGTACCTGGACTTAAGAATGGAATCATACATTCTAGAGAAGCAATGGGCCCAGGCTCACAGGATGAATGGCAAGATCAGGAACGAACCACAAGAAGAAGATTCTGTTGAGAAGCTAGGCTGGCTTGACTCCTCTCTGACATATACAGCAGCATACATTGAAGGAATTAGGATGGTATGCACAACGGAAAAAGAGTAAGATGTCAGGCCTTCCCTGTGAGGAGCTCATGAGGAGAACAGACCCACATTGTAAGACCAAGGCTCGTAGGAACACAATTAGGACATGGCTCAATGCTTATTCTGCTTCCTGGTGCAAACACTGCTTCATGCCCCTGGAGGGATGGAAATTGCTCTCATGGGTTTGTTTCGCAGGACTCGATGTCTGGTACCTGCTGACCACAAAGCCGGGACCTTACAGAAGGAGGTGCAAAGGACACGTGCTGGGGTTGCTGAACCTCAAAGAACAGTATGGACTTAGATGCTTGCTGAACTTATTGCTTTTGCTTCAAAGAAAAATACTGTAATAAAGTTGATGACTTTGTTCATTCTGGATATTTAAAAAAATAGGGCTAAAATAGGTTAAAAACAGTCTGTGAAAAGATCATATATTTCTTGTTATCATTAAGTCTGCTTTCAGGATTGCTAGTGGTTAAGCTATTATGCAATCATAGACTCAAAAAGGTGTGTCCCCCCTTTTTCCCCAATAAACACCAGCTCTCCTGATCCACCCTCAGATAATGTCAGTCCTTTCCCTCACCAACTCCACACCTCTTCTTTGGGACCCGAACTCAGCTGAAGCCAGACTCCAGCAGAAACCTTTCAGACAATTCCATATGTGGAGAGATGAAACCAGCACCAAGTGTAAGATTAAAAACCACTAAGGAAAAAAACCTAATAGATTTGAACACAGACAAAAAAATCTAAATAAGATGTCTCTACATTAAAAGCAGAAGTAAGGGGCCCGTGAGAGGGCAAAACTGATCACACATGCTTAGGAGGTTGCTATGACAACTGAGATAAAAGACATGAAATATTCACCAGGGTATAAAAGGGCTGTATTTGTATTAGGAATCATAACTATGTAAGTGTGGAGAAGAAAGTCATAGGGAGAGCCAAGACAGTGTAAAGTTAATCAGAGATTTCTCCAAAAAACGGGGGAGTTGGAGGAAGACTGCGAATGTGGGAAGCATGCCAAGAAGTAGAGACACTGAAACACTAGAACAAAAGACAAAGGAGAGTGGACCTCCCACTGGGGAGAGACATTTCTGTAAGAGCTCTAGGTTCCATGAGGCCTTTTGTTGGCTCTGTCTGGTTAAGTCTAGAAGCTTCCAGAAGAAATTGGTTTGAATAATGATGAAAGACCACACCTCCCTCAGACCCGTTCTGGGCCCTGCTTCTGCCCCGTAGAGGGTAGGCTGCTCCTGTGTGAGTTGTGTGAGAACAGTAAAGCACAGAGATATAAATTAGTTTTCTTTCTTGGGCCACACAGCAGAGCTGGGCTGACGCCTAGATTCCCCAGTGCGCACTCCAAACCAAACTGCAAAGCACATACAAACTGCTCAGTGTTTGTATGATTCCTATCAGTGTGACTCCTGGATTATAAATTCACTCTTGAAGGAGGACTCCATCAGGGTAATAGCTGGATTATGTTCAGCATAGTGTACCATGCAAAAGAAAGGGTATCAAAAGCTTTTGGGTGGTGACAATGACTTCAATGTCAACAATGAACCTGTCCCCCCACAAACAATGAATGTGTAACAACTGGTGGCCTGTTTTGCCCTTTCTGTATATTTCTAGAAAGAACTGAACCCTGTTGCCTTCTCAACTCTCTTTAGAGACATGATAAATTGATTATTTACCTAGCTTAGGGAGGGGAGAAGACTAAACAAATGTTCAGGCTTTCCCCATCCATCTAGTTTTGGGGGTTGGGACTCCTTTCCTTCTTAGGAAACATTGCCTTCTCATCCCTGCCTACCTGATGAAGCTCCCTTTGTAATCGAAGAAAAAAGTGGCCTTGTGATGCTGATGATCAAGGGAAAGAGTTTACTTAGAAGGGCCTGAGGAGAATGTGATGAACGATGAACGGGTTTGTTCCAGAAGGCCTGGCTGCACCACGCCAGGTCTGCTCCCCAGTGGTGGACACTGGCCAGCAAGGACAGGATGTTCTGGCTCTTTTCCCTCACCCTTTCTTCCAAGGTCTGTACTTCTGTGAGCTTATCTGGATGGGATAGGAAATGTTGGAGTTAAAGCCTGGGCCAGGAAATAGTTCTTCCTGCTGCCAGGACACTCATTTGGTCCCTCTGTGCTGGATAGTTTTATGTCAACTTGACACAAGCCAGAATCATTTGGCAAAAGGGAAGCAGCACATGTCACTTCTTCCTCATTGGGTTATGGCTTGAACCTGATGTTGTCACAGGCTCATGTGTGGAACACAGGGTCCCCGGCTGGTGTCACTGTCACAGGCTCATGTGTGGGACACAGGGTCCCCGGCTGGTGTCACTGTCACAGGCTCATGTGTGGAACACAGGGTCCCCGGCTGGTGTCACTGTTTTGGGAGGTTGTGGAACCTTTAGGAAGGGAGGGGCTGGCTGGTGGAGCAGGGCCGTTTAGAATCGGACCTCTGGAGATTATGACCCTGCTTCCCTCCTGTTCTGAGTGCTGATCCAACGGCCCTGTGAGAAGCTCTGACCCAATTGCCTGGTATCTGAGTCAGTAAACCCAGTATGTTTTCCTGGCCACTGAAGGGCTTCTGCCCTCCCAAATCCTGAGGCAAAGCTAGCTCCTCCCTTAGCTCTTTGGGTCAGGTGTCTGCGCACAGTGATATAAAATAACAAGCACATTAAAGCAGTTGTCACTTTTTTTCTGCATTCTATGAGCACACATTAAAAACACAACTAGTAGTACAATTAAATAAACATGCAAACCCAAGCCTGTACATGCATATAGTCTGTTTTCTCTATTGCACAATGCTACCCCTAATTAGCTATAATAGACTGCTCATAGTACCAGAAGTCTATAGTTTAGAAAAAAAATCCTAACAGTCATGAAATGCCATAAAATAGCTAACCTGTTTGCAGTTTTCCATGTGTTTCTTTAAACCCTCTATAGTCTTCCTCCCCACTGCCTGGCAGGTAGGATAGGACACACTGCCTTTATCCATGATTTTTAAGTACCGCTTTTCCTCCATACTGCCTAAAATGGAAAAAATGGGACACTGTAATCTGCAGCATTCTTCAGAAACAGACAGCTTAAGTCCACAATTGAGGAAAATACTGCAAGTGGTTTGTCTTGGTAGGTGACAGTGAATACACTCTTGCAGTACATGGCTTCCAAACATAACTTGTTTCCATTCACTGTAGAGTTTCAGAAACTTCTGCCCATTTCCCCTTGGGGGGGAAAAAAACCCCATCTGCGACTCACTCCCAAGTCCAGGGGAGTGAATCAGAACTGGGGGCAAATTTCCAGATCACGATGTAAGAAAAAGATACTGAGATACGCAAAATTGCTGTCTAAGTTTTTTTTGTTTGTTTGTTTGTTTGTGCCTGAGATCATGCTAAATGTTTTTATGTCATTTAAATTTCATCAATGGAATACTTCTTGTCTACATACAAGGAAACCAAGGGTTGTACAAGGGACAGAACTAGACAGCTCGGAAGGCATACAGTGCCAAAACTTAAGACTCTGTGACCTCCACACCAGCAGCAGCTGCTGCTTCCAGGAACCGCAGGCGAGGCTTGGTGGCAGATGCCTGCCCATCAAGAATGAAGTGCTGGGTTCAATTTCTCACAGATACAGAGAGAGAAGGGAGGTAAGAAAGAGGGAGAAATAGGTGACAGCCTCATCCGGCACATCACCGCTCACAGAGATAACACGGGTATTCAGAGAGATGAGTACCTGCTGCATAGGACCCTGCGAGCCTGGGGTTTGGGGTGAGGGTGAGCTTTAGGCCGCTGCTTCCTCCCTACATAAGATGGAAACTTAGAAATCCCTCAAATCCCGTCTCCTTCTCTTCAGCGCACTAGGCCCCACTCCCTCAACCCCCGACCTTCTTTTCACACAGGACTGACTGAAAAGGTACAAGAAAGTGGGTGAAGGTCACACCCCTCACTCAAATTCTAGGCACTCCAAAGCCAATCAAGCCTACAAAACAAAGGCTTTCTCCCTCCAGCCTTAAAGGGTGAATCTCAGTCTTCCATGGAAGGACAGACAGCGCAGGACCCTACCCTTCAGCTTGTGCTTCTTTCAAGGAAGCTCGTGATAGTCTTCATCTTCTCCCTGCTTGACTTTCCTCTTTCCTTTGGTCTTCTCCTTTCCCACTTCACCTGAGCCTGACATTCTGCACAACAACAAAGAAGTCTGTAAATGGCCCACTTGGGCTTGCCTTCAAAATCTCATCACAATACCACAGGGCATGGGTCACCACAAAATGCACCCTCAGAACAGCTTGGAGAAACTAGGTGTGAATTGTTTTCAACCCATGGAGTCTCTCTCTTCCCTGTAGATTGTCTTCCCTCAGAAACCATCATTTCTTCCTTACGCTTAAACATGTCTCTTGACTGTGATTTGGGTCTACAGAAGCAGAACTCAACAAAGACAGTTATAAATCAATCACTGACTGTGACCCTCTGACATACATTGCCACGATAACCCATTACCTAGCCCCCACTTCCTCAAAATCAGAGGAAAACATAGAAGTAAGAAATAGAAGGTCAAATTCCATGGAGAAGAAGGCTGCTACTATGTAAGAATGGTAGAACTGACAAAGGGAGAGTCACGAAGATAACAATGTATGACAGCCTGACTCCTTCACATCTTCGTAATCAAGTTAGTCGTAGCATAGCTCCCACACTCTGGAGGCCAATGCAGGTCATAATACATCTGACGCTAGTGTGAACCAGACACTGAGTGTGAAGCCAGCCTGGGCCACATGGTGAAAGGCCTGTGTCAAACAAACTCTCATCTAATCACTATTGATAAACAACCACACCACACCAAAACATCAAGCACACTAGATACACTCTCCCGTCTCAGAGCTGAGACTCTGAAGTGGATACCTTCAACCCGTGAAGTGGCAGCAGGCTTGATTCTTCTCATCTTCATCCAGTAGGCAGATTTTCGGAAGGTTGCTGGGAAGTTCATATGAGGAGCCAGATGACCAGCCACTCAGGAAGACCTCATGAGGGATAGTGTACTGGAAGGTATTATCCTTTATGGAGCACTGGGCCCTGTTACTGACACAATACAAAGTCATGGGCCACACAGGAGAAGCTGGAGACATTTCCTATTAATTTTTCTCACATTGTAAAAACACAACCAAGTTAATAACTTGTGCAAAACTATGAATACTGGTTTTTGTTTTGTTTACAAAAAGCAAAAAATAAAATAAAAAGAAACCACATACAAAGAAATAGAACACGGGTTAAAACATACTAACAATTACAAGTCAATTCAACACAGTGTATACAATTCTTCTTACACCCAGGGCAGTCAGAGCAAGCAGGCTGCACAGCTGGTCCCTCTGCAGCCCAGGCCTTCCCAGACTGCTCTGAGAAAAGAGAGTAGGCAAAGTGATAGGGCTCCTTGGAAGTATGACCACATGTGTCCCATCTGTCCTGTCTCTCTGATAGAAGGACCATAATCAAAAGGCCTTCAACACAAAGAAAAAGTATAGTCTGTGGATTCTGGTCTGACCCATGTCCCTCCCCCTCCTGTTCCTATTCCTCCTCCCTCTCCTCCTCCTCCCCTTCCTCCAGTCTCTCTTCCCAACACTGATAAGGGGCCTTGCTCTACTCACTCAATACAACCTTTAACTTTCATAGTTTAGGAACAATGCAATCTTGTTTTAGTGAAGGGACCAGAGAATCCCAGGGAAATAACTAGCTCACCAAACCAAGGAGTGTACAGAGAGGGACCCATGGCTCCAGAAACATATGTAGCAGAGGATGGCCTTGTCTGACATCAATGGGAGGGGAGGACCTTGGTCCTGTGGATGTTTGATGCCCCTGTGTAGGGGGATGTTGGGGCAGTGGGGTGGGAGAGGGTGGGTGGGTGAGCACTCTCATATAGGCAAAAGGGAGGGGGGAGAGGGCGATGTGGGATGTGGGTTTGTGGAGGGGTAACTGGGAAGTGAGATATCATTAGAGATGTAAACAAATTGGATGATTAATAGAAAAAGTAATTCTGGGGGGTTTCCTTCACCCCTTTTGCTCCCAAATAATGGCAGGGTGATTCTATAACCATTCTAGCCCATTTTAGCTCCTGAATAAACAACATGGAGACCTAATAAATTTATTAACAAGCTGCAAGCCCTATAACTGGGTGGATACTCATGTATTCTAACCCTATTATGCTAGCTTGGCTACTTCCCAGGCACGTGATCCTTTACCTGCAATCTGAATTTGAATCTTGCTCAGACTTGCTCTGTTCCACATGTGTCCTCATGGCGACTCTTCCTGGTCTCCCCATACCTCTCCTCTCTCTGTGTCCATCTGTCTGTCCTTCTGTCAGTTCGTCTGTGTCCATGTGTGTGTTCTCTCTCTGTCTCTTTCATCTCCCAGGGATGCCCAAATGGGACTGGAAGTCCTGCCCAGTTATTGGCTGATCAGCACTTTATTAAACAATCACAGGTGATGGAAAACAATTTTTACACGACATTGAGATGCAATCGGAGGTGCAGTCGGAGATGCAGTCAGATCTCAGGGCATAGAAATCAGCATCTGAATACACAATGTACAAAACCATCTTTCTAACAGCTGGATTTAGACTTCTTCTTCTTCTTCTTTTCTAACTTATTCACTTTATGTTCTGCTCACTGCCCTCCTCCTCCTGGTCACCCTCTCCCACAACCCTTCTCCCATCCCCCCTCTCCTCTTCTAAATCACGCTGTTCATTGAGAAAAATTACTGAGCCAGAAAGTCATGGTACACATCTTTAATTCCAGCACTTGAAAAGCAGAGGCAGGTGATTCTGTGAGTTTGAGGCCAGCCTGGTCTACATAGTGAGTTCCAGGACAGCCAGGGCGACACACAGAAACCCTCTCTGGAAAACAAAGCAAGCAAACAAATACAAACAAAACAAAAAGAAAGGAAAATTACTGAGAAAATACAGAGTCTCCACATCCTTCTAGGCCAGCAGTTCTAGTAGTGTGACCTGAGTACCTGAGTCCGATCCCCAGTACCCACACGGAAAAAGGAAAGAACCACCTCCTGGAGGTTGAGCTCTGGCATCCTCGCAAGGTGGTAAATGACCACCACCTACTTACATGAACAAAAATGCCAGCAAAGCTTCTAGACTTTTATTTTGAATCTGAATGCTTTGCCTGCAGTTGTGCATATGCCAATGTATGCATAGTATCTGCATAGTCAGAAAAGGAGTTGCAGATGGCGGTCAGCCTCCATGTGGTGCTAGGACTAGAAGCCAGGTCCTCTGCCAAGAGCAACGAGTGTTCTTAACTGCTCAGTCATCTCTCCAGCAGCCCTCCTGCACATTTAAAACAATAAATCAGATGGAGAGGGAGGAGGACAACCACGTCAGTCTTTGGCCCCTACACATATGCACACATGTATACACATAGACATCAAACACACCCACAAAAACACATTTGGAAAAAATACAAATTTGTTTTAAAAAAAAAAACACATTTGGTGATAGACATGATTACTCAAAGAAAAGCATAACTATACGCATCTTAAACGATTAAAGACAAATGTCTTAAAACAAAACTAAATTAGAGGCTAGCTTCAGAAAATTAGCATTTTATAACAGAGGGAAGAGTGACCCAAAGGGTCATGGATGCCCAAGAGAAACCAAGAAGACAGCGGGTCACGTAACACTGTTTTAAAATATTTTTTAAAGCTTTATTTTATTTATGTGTATGAGTACACCGTAGCTGTCTTCCCTCCAGAAGAGGGCGTCGGGTTCTATTACAGATGGTTGTGAGCCACCGTGAGGATGCTGGGGATTGCACCCAGGGTCTCTGGAAGAGCAGAGCCATCTCTCCAGTCTGTTTGAAATCTATTTTATTTTTTTCTTTTCTTTTGTTTTTTCGAGACAGGGTTTCTCTGTGTAGCCCTGGCTGTACTGGAACTCACTCTGTAGACCAGGCTGGCCTCGAATTCAATAATCCACCTGCCTCCAAAGTGCTGGGATTAAAGGCGTGTACCACCACTGCCTGACCCGTTTGAAATCTTAAAGGGAAAGATTTGTCAATTCAGATTTCTAGCTTCAGTGAAAAGTTCCTACAATAATATTTCTTTAGAAGAAGAAAACTTAAGATTTTATTTTCAGAAGAGTTTGGTTATGGCCAGGAAACAGACTAAGTGCGTATTTTATATATCAAAGCAGACCTGGCCTCCATAATCACCCAGCATCCCTCAGTCCCTACCCAGTATACCCTGACCTCAACCCTGAACTTTCCAGTCGAGGGGCTGGGTTACCCTTTCCACCGATGCTCTTCCTCATATAATCCAGACATTTTTGGTCTCCCTACTCTCTTGTTCAAGAGCTTTCTTTTTCTCTCTACCCCATCCCCCTTCCCTTGGCGACTTCCCAGGCCTCTGTCTTTGGAGCCAATAAACCTGTATTTAATATCATTGAATCTGCTTGAATGGGCTCAGTTCACCATCGGATAAATAACTTATCAAGTAGATCTGTAAGAATGTAGCAGAAGATGGCCTAGTCGGTCATCATTGGGAAGAGAGGCCCCTTGGTCTTGCAAACTTTATATGACCCAGCACAGGGGAATGCCAGGGCCAAGAAGTGAGAGTGGGTGGGTAGGGGAGCAGGAGCAGGGGCAGGGGGAGGGTATAGGGAACTTTCGGGATAGCATTTGAAATGTAAATAAAGAAAATATCTAATAAAAAACATAAAAAAATAAATGTTTTACTTAATCTAAAAAAAAAATGTGTGAGAAATCACCAAGCAGAAGACAAGGCTATGGGAGGGAGACTTGGGTTTGAAGAATGGATAAACAGAGGCGGCTACTGGAGGTGGAAAGGTTTAAGCTGGTTCCAGGTGGGGACACAGGAGGAGGAACAGAATTCACTGAGCCTAAGGGTGTATGGAAATGCCATATGGAAGTCAACTATTTTGTAAACTCAGTTTTATTCCTTTCTCTATTTTTCATGTGTGACCCCATGTGTTGTATACATGTTTTGGGGGTTTTTGCACGTATGTGGGTACACATGTGTACATGCATATGGAGGCCCAAGCTTGATGTCAGAAATAGTCCTCAATTGCTTTTTCACCTCATTCATTGGAGACAGGGTCTCTCAATCAAACCCAGAGCTAGTTGGTATGGCTATTCTTGCTAGCCAGCTTGCTCTGGAAATTCTGTCTCCTCTGCCTTCTGAGGCTGGAATTACAGGTGGGCCACCAAACTCATCCAACCTTTCTATGGGTTTCTGGGGATCCAAATTCCAGTCCTCACATTTGCACTGAAAGCACTTTAACCACGGAGTCATCTTTTGTAACCACACCTGGTCTTTTGTAAGCTAATTGCGAGAGTTTATACTTAAGAGTTTGGAGAATCAAGGGATGGCATACCTATGAGGAATCTTCTAGATTAGCCAAGATGTGCCTATGAAGGATTGCATTGATTAGGTTAATCGAAGTGGGAAAAACCACCCTAAAGTTGGCAATGTGTGGCAGGGTCAGGCTTCCTGAGAGGAAGCCCCACAATGCCACTGTGTGAAGCTGTGAAAGTAAAGACATGGAGACCATAGGATTTCCAGAGAGGAGAGCAAGCTGGAGGTAGAGAGTGGGCTTGCTTGAGTTAGAGGATGTGTACTACAGATGGCAAAGCTGGAGGAAGAAGTCACTCAAGCCCCCTGGGCCCCAGATAATTCCATAGTGAGCCCAAGATGCTTGACACAGAGACAGGCTTTGGTGTTTGCTGGATCTGTCCTGTTGTGGTCTGATCACTACTGTGCTCAGGTTCTTCTCTTTGGCCTGGGAGTCTTTACTTTGTGTACCTCATGCTTCAAGGATAGGACTTGTTTTTAATCATGCTGAAGCTCAGAGTTAGGACATTCCCTGAAATGTCACAAGAGACAAAAGTTTCAGAACTGTTAGACTCCAGACCCTTGAGGTTCTATTGCATATATTTCTGTGTTAGGAGGTAGCATGAACCTATGAAGACAAATAGTAGAAGAGTGAGAATGAAGACTGATGTGTTTGGGGGGCCAGCAAGATGGCTCAGCAGGTAAAGCTGCCTACTATCAAACATGACTCCCTGAATTTGATTTTTCAGGTCCACATGGTAGTGATAACTGACTCCTGAAAGTTGTCTTCTGATCTCCACACATGTACCTTGGTACCCAAACATGCACATAACATGTACAAAAAATGTGATAAAAACATGTGATAAAAAAATATGCTTGGTGTGTTTCAGTCAAGTTGACAAGGGGTAGAGTTTTGATCATTAAAACTGTCAAATGACAGGATCTAGAATCACAAAAGGGACTACATGTGATGGATTATCCAGATTAGATCAGCCTCTGCGCATGCCTGTGAGTGGTTATCTTGGCTTCATTAACTGAGCTAGGAAGATCCACCCTAGAAGTGGACATTATTTCCTGTGTCCTAGACTACATAAAAAGGAAAAAGTTAATTGTGTGGAGATAAAGTTTGTTCTCTCCTTCCACCATATGGATCCTAGGAACTGAACTCATGTCTTTAGGCTTGGCCTTTACCCACTGGGCCATCTTGACAGTTCAAGCATAGATGAATTAAATAGAGGGTTTAAGGGAGAAGGAAGGGGCAACAGACAGACAGATATATAAGCTCTTAACTATTATCCCTGAACTTATGAGGATGAGACAGGAGAACTACCTCAAGTTCAAGTCTATCCTGAGCTACAGAGTACAACCCTGCTTGGGGGCAGGGAAGAAGAAGAAGAAAGAAGGAGGAGGAGGAGGGGGAGGGGGAGGGGGAAGAAGGGGAAGAAGAAGAAGAAGAAAAAGAAGGAGGAAGAGGAAGGAGGAGAAAGAGGAAGAAAGAAGAAGAGAAAGAAGAGAGAGAGAGAGAGAGAGAGAGAGAGAGAGAGAGA
>NC_034598.1:46476291-46492619 GCF_900095145.1 Mus pahari
GAGAGAGAGAGAGAGAGAGAGAGAGAGAGAGAGAGAGAGAGAGAGAGAGAAGAAAACAACTGACAGGAACAATGGTGCACATTTTGCATTCCCAGTATGGGAATATATGCTTACCCAAATAGTTTGGGGAACATTTTTACAAGATGTTCAAGTAATTTAAAGTAAAATGTTAACACTATTTGATAATGTTTTCAGTATACTACACTTAGACAGCACATCCAAAACTATTATATAAGGGTAGGTGGCAGGAAATGGAAGGAATCTATGAGTTTGTGAGGTTTCTACATTTAAGCAGAAGTAGACATTAACTCTAAATAGACTATGGAAGAATGTACAGATTCCCCAATGTGGGTGCAACTCAGGTCCTCTACAAGAGCAGGTGCACTCTTAACCAGAGTCATCTATCCAGCCACTAACAGTAAGTTTAAATGAGACTCTAAGCATTCAACTGACCCAAAAGAAGTACAGGAACAAACCACAGACAGAGAGCCAATAATAAGAAGGAAGACCTAAATCCAACTCTATTAATGTTAATTCAAATGCTTTCAGACTAAACACTCCAGTTGTGATGTTTGTATATGCTCAGTCCGGGGAGTGGCACTATTGGAAGGTGTGGCCCTGTTGGAGTAGGTGTGTCATTGTGGGTGTGGACTTTAAGACCTTCATCTTAGCTGCCTGGAAGCCAGTATTCTGCCAGCAGCCTTCAGATGAAGATGTAGAACTCTCAGTTTCTCCTGCACCATGGCTGCCTGGATGCAGCCATGTTCCCACCTTGATGATAACAGACTAAAGCTTTGAACCTGTAAACCAGACCCAATTAAGTGTTGTCCTTGTAAGATGGTATAGATGTACAAGCAAGAAAAAAACACCCGCTCAGGTGAGATGGCTCAGTGGGTAAGAGCACCCGACTGCTCTTCTGAAGGTCCGGAGTTCAAATCCCAGCAACAACATGGTGGCTCATAACCATCTGTAATAAGATCTGACTCCCTCTTCTGGAGTGTCTGAAGACAGCTACAGTGTACTTACATATAATAAATAAATAAATCTTTAAAAAAAGAAAGAAAAACACCCATACACATTAAATTAAGTTGAATTTAATTCTTAAAAAAAATTGGGAGGAGCTAGGTGGTGGTGGTGGTGCATACCTTTAACCCCCAGCACTCAGGAGGTAGAGGAAGGTGGATCTCTGAGTTCGAGGCCAGCCTGGTCTACAGAGTGAGTTCCAGGATGGCCAGGGATACACAGAGAAAGCCTGTCTCAACAAGCAGAAAACACCAAAAAAAGGGGGGGAGGGGAGATAGAAATGTCTGTCATTGTGGTTGCAGTTTTACAGATTTGTTCTCATATCAATATTGAAGATAGTATGCACATGAAGCAAGTGCACCAACTATATGTCAATTACACCTTAATAATAGGAATTGACAGACCTCCAAACATAAGAGCCATCTCTGTTTAATGAAGACGTCACGTCACCAATAGGCCATTGAGAGACAAATCCCACAGGATCGCTGTTAGAAAGGTCTTATGGAGAATTCTTTACTATCAACAGAGGACTTAGAAATCTCCATGTTCTGTCTCGTGAATAAGCATGAGCATGGGGGGAAATGCATAGTTTACAGGATCAGCAGGATTAACATGGTAGATTAAATCAAGATGGTTAAGAGTCTTGCCCGGGCTACTGTTTAAAAGACTGAACAAAAATCAATTCTCAAGTATCCATCAACCCAAGGCAGTTTTATGTATTAAAACTGATACTAAATGATATTGTAACAATATGTGCTCCATTATGATGCGATGTTTAACATGATTAGTGACTTTTTAACATTTAATTTTATTTGTAATTCATTTTTTACACTCTATATTCCATTATCTGACTCTCCCCTCCCACCCTCCAACTGCTCCACATCCTACATCTCCTCCCCACCACACCCAGTCTCCACATGGACACCCCTACCCTCCACCCCATCTGACCTCTAAACTCCCTGGGGCCTCCAGTCTCTGGAGAGTTAGAGAGTGAGACCTGTAAGTCCTGCGTGTTGGGGGCCTCATATCAGCTGGTGTATGCTGTCTGTTTGGTGGTCCAGTGTTTGAAAGATCTTGGGGTCCAGATTAATTAAGACTGCTGGTCCTCCTATAGGAAAGTGATTAGTGACTTTATAATTAATCACTGGTATAGCAAATCTCAGCTTCTAATCACAGATGAAAAGATTAGCCTATTTTCAACTCTTTTTGGATTAAGAATTTCTCAATGACTTGTTTATTTTATATATATGAACATACTGTTGTATCTTCAGACACACCAGAAGAGGGCATTGAATCTCATTATAGACTGTTCTGAGCCACCATGTGTCTGCTGGAAATTGAACTCGAGACCTCTGGAAGAGTAATCAATGCTCTTAACCACTGCGCCATCTCTCCAACCTGGATTAGGAATTTTTAAGAACCTCTAGCCCAGTGGTTCTAAATGTGTTTGTCCTAAGACCACTGAAAAAACACTGATATTTACATTATTGTTCATAACAGTAGCAAAATTAGTTATGCAGAAGCAAAGCCAATAATTGTGTGGTTGGAGGTGACCACAACATGAGGATCTATCTGTATTACAGGGTCACAGCATTGGGAAGGTTGAGAATCACTGCTCTGTAGCCTATTCTAAGTACAAATATGTAGATTTCAGTTTTAAAGAAAAGTTTTGGTTTGTCTCAGCATCCTTTGTAGTCTTCTATTAGACTTATCTTTAAAGAATAATACATTCCATGTTTTCTCTCTCTTTTGGGGGGAATCTCACTTTGAACCATCAACTCTCAAACTTTGTAGTGTCCTAAGACGATAATTAAGAGTGAGTACTCCTGGCACTGGAAGCAAGGCTCAGTGCTTAAGAGCACTTGCTCCTGCAGAGGACCTGATTCTATTCCCAGCACAGGGAGCTTCACAATCATCCATCACTCCAGTTCCAGGAGACCTGATGGCATCTTCTGACCTCCACGAGTTTGTAGTGCACAGGCATTCATATGAGAACATCAGGAACACATAAATAAATCCAAAGAGTTTCAAGTGAGGACTCCCACTGACTCCAACCCTGGTTAAGAGACAGACCCATTTGCCTTCATACTACTTAACAATTTTCTCGAGGTTCTCTCTCTCTCTCTCTCTCTCTCTCTCTCTCTCTCTCTCTCTCACACACACACACACACACACACACACACACACACACACCACATCACTTTTACCATAATTCCTAGAAGAGCTTATGAATGCACTCATCTTGTGGAGAAAAAAAAATAACATGATCCCAGTTATTTTCCACAGGAGGTAATTCTTAAGTCTGCGCTTCAGATCAGCTCGTCATTTAAGTGCAAATTCATTTTGTTGGTAATGTTGAGTCTTATTTCAAAGATTCCCAGTTCGGTTTATGAATCCAAAAATCCAACTGTTGCCAAAGACAGAAACCTGTCGACACACTGTTCCCTACCCCCCCTTTAATCTCACCGCCTCTCATCACCTGCATCTATGATATAGTTACAATCACACGCTACATTTCATATACAGTTATCATCATAGGCCACCTTTCATTTTCTTCCTTAGGTTTGAGTAAAATAGTCTTGGTACCAGTTTTCACACATCTTTCAAACCATCTCTTCAAAAGGGATCTTTCCCTTCAGGATAATTACAATTGCAGAACCTTAGCATGCCCTAATGGACCTGGGTCCTGCTACTTCCTCTTAATGATGCCTCACAATACCCTCCACCTGCTATCATCCTCCATGCCAATGATACAGAATAGTTATTACAAACTTCTTCTATCAGTTCAGACACTGATCTCTTGGGACAGGAGGTTGGGACTCCTCACTAGCTAACTGAATTATTTTTTGACCTTCAAACTTTTGTCTTTTTGTTGTTGTTGTTGTTGTTGTTGTTGTTGTTTTTCGAGACACGGTTTCTCTGTGTAGCCCTGGCTGACCTGGAACTCACTCTGTAGACCAGGTTGGCCTCAAATTCAGAAATCCACCTGCCTCTGCCTCCCAAGTGCTGGGATTAAAGGCGTGCGCCACCACTGCCCGGCTTCAAAGCCTCTGTCTTTGAGTGGACTATTCTGGTAATACTGAAATCATCCCCCTGCTTCCCAAAAGTGGCATTAAATTCCATTATAAAAATATTTACTAGCAGTGCACAGATTAAAGGCATAGCGCATGCCTGTGATCCCAGCACTGGGAAGTCTGAGGGCAGAAACTGAAATAGTTAAAGTCCAGCCTGGGCTACATAGTGAAAGCCTATCTCACACAAAAATACTAGTGTGTGGTGGCACAGGCCTGTGATCCCAGCATTCAGGAGACAGATGCATGAGGACTACAAGTTGCAGGCCAACCTAAGTGTCATAGGGAATTTCCAGATAGTAAGCCTCTACTAAAAAAAATAGTTTTTTCCTATCACACTAGATTGTGTTGCCATGATTACCCACCTCATCTGTTGAATGGACAGCTCTGTTTTCATGCCTGGGTGCCCAACCTACCACACAGCTGGTACAGAACAGACATTTTGTAAGTTTTATCTAAGTGAATGAACTTAACAGGGAGGTCTAAGTTAATAAAATCTTTTCTTTTGTGTTAGCCATGGAAAAACTTAGCACATTCATTACAGAAAATAATAAATCAGGGCTGCAACCAAGTAGCTTGGAAATATAAAGGTTGCTTATAGCTATTTTTATTTCCCTCCCCAAGTCCATCAAATTAATTGTGAGCACATATTTGATGTGGGGGCAAAAGACATGCAGGAATACCACTAACTGAAACACACAGTCCATTTTTATTAGATTACATTTTTATTGCAATCCAGGTTTTCTTTCCCCCCACACTAGGCTTGTATCTGCACTGTTCAATCCAGTAGCCACTACCTACACATGGCTATTGAAGTTTTAGTCCATTAAAATGAAATAGAATTTGTAATTTGGTTCTTCAATTGCGCTAGCCATATCCCAAGTGCCCCAAAGCCATACCTGTCTGGTGGCTCTGGTGCTCCACAGTGCAGACACAGAACACAGCAGTACTCTCTACACAATTACAAAAATGTCTTCAGAAAACCTACTACTTAGCTCCCATGATCCTGGTGCTCCTCTGCTGCTTAAGGGATGTGGGTCCCAGGATCTAGCAAATCACAAGCACACGAATGAGTGCTAGGGACCTTTGAAGCTCATCCACAAAGAGATGAATCCTCCTTGTACCTAGATATTAAGCTGTCCTGAGCAACTACTTTAAGTGGACTGACGGTGACACTTTTTAGGAAACGTGCCATTCTATTTTTCTACAATGTAAAGACAGGATGCCCATTCTCAAAACCCTATCCTAGAGGCTTGAAAAGAAAAGACAGGAATGGGAATGTGTGTGTGTGTGTGTGTGTGTGTGTGTGTGTATTAGAAATGAGAGGAGGCACTGGGGATGCTGAAGGTATATAAATAATTACAATCTGTTGAGGACCTGAGTCTGAGGAATAGGCAATAAAAATAAAAAGGGGGGAAGGGGTTAAGTGGATCTGATATAAAAGGGTGGGGCCTACGATGGGTTCTAAAAAAATAACCAAAACAAAAACCAACCCTGAGTACAAGACAAAAGCAAAGGACTGTGTGTTCTCAGCTGGACAGCTCTATCTCTAAACTATAATGGTTCACACCAAGAAATTTACAGTGTTGACTGCACCAGGTCTGGAAGACATCACTCCCCCTCTATGCCTAAGAATTTTACCCAAGGACTCTGGCCAGACCAATGCCACTTCTGCTCTCCTTGCCTCTCCTGGATGTGGTCTCTGCAGCGACCAGCCAAGTTCTGAACATCTACTTCTGCCTAGCAGTTTCTGAGGGGGCTGCAGCAGGAAATGAGTCAATGAATGTCTTCCGCTTCCATTAAGACCCCAACCCCATCGCAACAGGGGAGTAGGGAGGCTGTCAGGGTGAGAGGGTTGGCACTGTGATAGGGTCTCTCATAGTGACAGTGCTGGTTCCTCTCAGAGTGACTTCGGTGCATCCTCTCACAATGACTGTGTCTGCTTTGAGAGGGACTATACTGAGTTCTCTCAGAATGACAGTAGATGAGTCTGGAAGAATGCCTGTGTAGCTTGTGCTTAGACGATCTGTGTAGCCATCCAGTGGCCATGGAAAACCGGGTACACCTGGAAGGAGAGCTGAGGATGAAATAGGATGGGCAGACGAGAGAAATAAGGAGCCAAGACAAAGTTTCATGGCTCAAATTTTAATTTTCAGGTCTGTGATTATATAGGCAAAACCCCAAAACCCATCCCTTCAGCTGGATTCTGTTGCAAAGTCAGCTCAGTGGGTGGTCAGCTTCTCAAGGCTCTCATGGGATGATGTAAATGCAGTGAGGCCAGGCAGCGCTGGGCTCCAACCCTCAGAGACTTGTTTAGCCAACCCAAAGAAAGGCACAGAATTGTACTGGCTTAATCTAGAACTATGGCCTTTCCAGGCAGAGGGAATGCTCCTTTCTGAGTAACTACCCAGTGACCTCCGCATGAAACTGAGATGGCTCCTTTTTGAGGGACTGAGGCATCTCAGAGAAGAGGGACTCTGTTGGCTCCTCTCAGAAAGACTGTGTCCTCTTCTTTCTAGAGGTCTATAAGGGCTCCTCCTTGAGCTCCTGTGAGGGCTCCTCCCTGAAGGCCTTCGAAGGCTACTCCCTAAGGGACTATGATGGCTACTCCCGGAGGGACTGCAGGGACTTCTCCTTGAGGGTCTTTGAGGGCTCCTCCTTGAGGGACTTCGAGGGCTCCTCCCTGAAGTCCTTTGAAGGCTACTCCCTGAGGGACTATGATGGCTACTCCCAGAGGGACAGCAAGAACTTCTCCTTGAGGGTCTTCGAGGGCTCCTCTTTGAGGGTCTTCGAGGGCTCCTCTTTGAGGGTCTTCGAGGGCTCCTCCTTGAGGGACTTCCAGGGCTCCTCCTTGAGGGACTTCCAGGGCTCCTCTTTGAGGGACTGTGTCCTCTCCCCTTATAGAGACTGTTATGGCTTCTGTCAGAGAAACTTTGCCAATGAGTTCTCTGAGGAAGTCTGTGAAGGGTCCTTTTAGATGGCTCATTAGTTAGGGTTCTCTCCCTGAAGCAGCTTTGCTGTTCTTCCTGGTTTATGGGTTTCTTTCCAAAGTGACTCTGCAGGGTTCCCTTCAAGAGGGGATTAGATACAATCCTCTCTTGGGCATGAAATTTGACTCCTACTTTAGAACAGGTCTTAGACTCTAGACTGGATATTTCATCACTAGAGCTTTTTGTTCCTATACTGTAGACGTTTTGAACTCTCTTCAAAGGTTCTGGGACTGAAGTAGCTTGGTTAAAGTCATCTCTTCCACAAACCATGGTGGTCTGCAATTGCAAGGGTATGGGGAGGAGAGAGCTCACTTGTTTGGGCTGTTGATCTTGTCTACAACACCCACTTGCTTCCTGCAACTTGTCCTTTTGCTTAGGGGTTAAGTTTATTGACATGCGCCTGACAACTGGTGTCCTGGCTCCTTTGCTATCTTCCAATAAGCAATGGTCCTTCCCTCTTTGTTTGGGGTGCAAGTTTTTGATTGACCACAAATTGTCTGGCCTCATCTTGTACTTAAGTTTCTTTCCGGTAAAAATCACAATTTTGTGTGCTGCTTGGAATGTCTGCCTTAGGCTATGAAGAAGCAGTTGGATGAATTTGGGCTGGGAGGATTTCTTAGGTTGTCTCTTGGAAGAGCTTGTTTGGGTGTTTTCAATTTTGCTTCCTGACAGACCCCTCAGTGCTCTGCGATGGCTACCTTTTGTGCTTGTACTGAGTTTGAGGCGCCTTTGCTGTGTGTTTTAGGTCTCTTAGAGATTTCTTCACTGGATATGTTAAGATAGAGGTCTTTCTGAGACTTAAATCTTTCATCCTGGTTGCTTCCACACTCACTCTCTGATACGGAGTGAACCTGACAGAATTCAGTCTTTGCCTGTTGTCTTTCCTGCCACACTATGGCTGTGCCATTGCTTTTGCTGACTGTGGACTTGTACAGAAGCAGGAGATAGGGAAGAACTGGACTGGAAATTTCTAGGACTAGGACTCTTGGAAGCCAGCATAGAGAATCTATCTTTCCTTCTTGATGGTGATGCAGCACCCTTCCATGGATCTGCTTGGTTTCTTGTATGATACTTTGAGACTCGAGGTCTTTTCCCAGTTTGTAATCTGAATCCAAGATGCATCCAAATCTCACTGTGGCCTTCAGGGGTGCTTAAAAGGTGGAGCTGTGGGTAGATAAGCAGGTATGGCCCAAAAGCAGACTGTAAGTTATGACAGCAATTAAATCCTGAACATCGGCCACATTGTAAGCAGATGGGATACTTTAGGTCAAGACCTGACTCTAGAGACAGAGGGACATTGTGGGCTATTTGACTTCTTAGTAGTTTTCCTGCTACTTTTAGTCATAGTACTTTTAGCAGTTGGAACTGTTCTGAGAAATCAGTCTTGGACTGGGAGAGAGAACTTGTCTTGAGGGAATGCTGAGACTCAAAAGTCCTAGTAGGTGAACCATATGGAGGTGAAATTTTACTCTGCTTCCTGCAAACAGAATCTTCCCTAGTGTAAAGTATCTCAAGAGTAGACTGATTTCATCAAGGCAGGAAACCCGGCCCCAGTACATGTGACAGACACATGCTCAGTGACTTTCTGGAATATATCGCTGAGCTTAGAGCTTGTTTTCTTCACTCCCAATCTAGTACCAGAGTATTGCTTTATTATGGAAGATGTTGAGCCACATGTCCATATCTTTAAAGGCATTCTTTTCTCATTGCTGTGACATAAAATATGTCTCTGAATATAGTTTTTAACCAACAAAGTCTGAAAAATGGTCCTTGGAACCCTCTCTAGCAGGCTTTGAGAAAATTCCATCAGTTCAGCTGGAACCCAAATAAATTTTGAATAGATTGGCAGATGTCCATAGTGGATCCTTCTGTTAAAAATGATTGAGAACAAGGCTTCCTTTCCATCGTGGTTCCCAGGATATTCCCCAGCATTAGCATACTGGAGAGGTATTTCCTAGGTAGTCGCTGCCTACAGACATGACTTTCCCAGACATTGTTGTATGCCCAGGAAAGAACGGATAGAGCTTCTTCGAGCCCCTAATCCTGCCTGAAACTCCTCTGATAGTAGTTTGAATGAATATGAAGAATACCTTTGGAATTCCTCTATTTTTTCCTTTACACTTTCTTCCTTAGATAAGATATTCATGCCCCAGATCTCAGGATATGGGGTTCCCTTGGTGTCTCCTGTCTTATCAGAGGATAGATTTGGAAGGACCAAGGGAAGAACTGAAGATTTTATTATAATAGTGTCTGTATAGGACTTTGAAGACTGCAAAATATCAACACCAAGGCTTTCCATACCAAGAGCTCTTGAAACTTCGGGCACCCCAGAACCCTGAAGGTGCCCCAATGCAGTTGTTTTGTCAACAGTTGAAATAAATGGGATTCTTATGAAACTAGATAAGTAATTCTCTGCCTGTAATTTTGTTGATGTGATCATCTCTGAGTTTTTATTCTGACACATCAATTCTTGATTCGAATCCTTGATTTTAATTTCTTTAGAAGATTCTGTTTTGAGGCCTAGAGATTTTTCAGTCTGAAGCCTTTGCTCATGAATTAACACTGTAGGTTCCTTAAGGGGAGATGTTTGCTGAAATATTACTTCTGCAGAAGTCACTTGAATACCTGCCTTTGGAGTTAACTCCTTAGGTTTTAGCAGGTCTTGCAGATGTGGTCTTGGGTGTAAAGTCAAACACTCCTTCACTTTAATGCTCGATGTCATGGAGAGTCCTATTGGTTCTACAGCCTGAGGACATGGTCCTGGTTCCACTTCAGATTTTACAACCAGAATCAGTGGTTTGAGAATTAATACAGTCTTTATAATTTGACAGCTTAGCCATCATTTTGTTTCTAAAAGCTGATGTGTTGGCTCTATGATTAACTTCTTGGATTGCACATTTTGTAGCCAAAGGCTTGGGGCAAATTCTGAACTTATCATATCATGTATTCTGGGAGTCAAATCATTGTATTTTGACTTTTGAGGGGTACTCTCTGGAATCATCACAGACTTTATAACTCCGGGGGTCACTTCCACAGATTCAGAAACTTTTGGGAGGGCAACTGATTGAGAAACTGGAAGCGATGCCTTTGCAAATTCTGTTACTTGATCTCGTGGCTTTGGACTAGTCCCTACAAAGTTTATCATTTGGTCCAGTGGTTCTATTGTAGTGATGTTTGCATTTTCCTGTTTCAGATTCTGAGGTTCTGTTAGCTTAGCTGCTACCTCTCCTGGCTGCTGTGTACCAAAGGTGAGCTCTACAGAGTCTGTATTTCCCTCAACTTGGCTGGTTTGCTTGTGTGACAACTCAGAGGATTCTTTTTGCAGCCACAGTGTAGAGGCCAAATTTTTAGATTTGGGAATCTGAGGTCCTGGCCCTGGTGTTATTCCTGAAACAGGATCTGGGATGTGACAGAATGGCCTTGGTGTTGAAGCTACAGATTGTTCCCTTTGAGATCTTTTCTTAGAGCCCACCCCCAGAGGTCTTAAGTCTTGAGGACATGGCCTTGGAGATTTTTTCTACCAATCCAGTCTCTGTATTTACTGGCTTTGGAGTCATTCTAAGAAATTCCTTCCCTTCCTGTCTTGCTTCACAAATCAACTCTATCATGTCTACAACATGATTCTTGACCTTGAGGGTCACTCTGTCAGATTCTGTAACTTCTTTTATCTGTAACTTCTTTTTTTTGTTTGTTTTTGTTTTTCGAGACAGGGTTTCTCTGTGTAGCCTTGGCTGTCCTGGAACTCATTCTGTAGACCAGGTTGGCCTCGAACTCAGAAATCTGCCTGCCTTTGCCTCCCAAGTGCTGGGATTAAAGGTGTGCACTATCACACCCGGCTTTATCTGTAACTTCTTGAAATCTTGAAATTGAGGCCATGATGATGAATGTAACCCAGGAGTTTCTGGGGTAGCTTTTCTGTAGGTTTGGTTCTGAGGATTTTGAATCTTGATCACTTAGTGTTGGAGTCAGATCAAAAAATTCTGGTACTTGAAGATTAAGCATCTGGGGCATCTCTAATGATTCCTTGATCTGTTGGTTTGGAGCTCAACCTCATAGATTTCTCTATCATTTCTGTGCTTTTATGTTCCAACCCTTTCGTTATTTCTAAAGATCCCACATCTTGATAAATTGGTGGTGAAGTAAAATTCACCAATTTAGGGACTTGATATCTAGGCTTCATGCTCATCTCTGCAAAGTCCATCACCTGTCGCTCTGGTCTATATAGGACTTTAGTGGATTTTGTGACTGGATCAATTGTCTGGGGCATTAAATTCCTATATTTCATGTTTTGAAGAATTAATTGACTTTGGTGGTGACTCCGCAGATTTTCCAGGTTCTGGCAGAGACACTGATGACAATTTCACCTGTTTTACACCTTGCCACTTTGGCTCTGAAGTTAATACCAAAGATTTTGTATTTTACTGCTGTGATTTCAGTGACAAATTTGAAAATTTGACACTAGTCAGTGCTGGTCCTGCTAAGAGCTTCCTGGTGGACTGTGGTGCCAATACCATCATTGGTTTCTCCTCTGAAGGAAATAGTTGGCAATTCAGACTTTGCTGTTCAGATCCTACCCTCAGCTGCTTAGGGCTTGTATCTTGAAAACATGGCTTTGGTGCAAGTGAAGATATAGGAAGTTGTGAACTCTGGCATGACAAATTCTGAAGAACTCACACTTTGAGACTGTGACGCTAGCTTCAACTGCACAACTTCAACATTTTGAAAACAAGGTTCTGGTGAAAACATCCTACTCCTCAAGTCATTAAGACCACAGCTAGATGTCAGTTCTACAGCATTTGTACAAAACGACGTCTGTGTACTCTTCTCTGGGAACTTTCTATCTTCAGGAGGCGACATTGGTAAAAATCACAGAATTCACACCGTTTGACTGAGGCCTCAAAGTAAATATAGGTTGTGTACTTTGCTGCCATGATCCAAGCTGGCTCTTCAAAAGTGGGATCTTTTGAAACTTTGCCCCTTGCATAAATTTAGATGAATCCACAACTTGAGAAGGTGATCCAGAGTTTAACAGAAAAGATTTTGTACTTTGAGACTCCGAGCCAGGGTTCAACTCAAAATACTTCATGCTTTGCAACTGTGGCCCTGAAATGGACTTTACAGAACAAATTATGCACTGAGGTTTTGACTCAGGATTAAGCCCAGAAGAATTCGTATCTTGACTTTGTGGACCAGGGTTGTACTCCATAGGTGCTATACCCAAATTGTTTGACCTTGGAGTTAATTCAGACTTCAAATCTTTCAAGTGTTCTTGAAGTTTTGGAGCTTGTAAATGTGTCCCAGAGTTGTAGCCAATAGAATTTACAGACTCAGATTCTTGACTTAGAGTACATGCAGAAGAATTTATATCTTGAAAATGTACTCTAGTATTGCACCAAACAGGATTTACACACAGAGTTTGTGGTGGTGGAAATGGACAAACATCCATACCTTGAAAAAGTGGCCCAAGATTATACCTATTAGAGTTTTCACACAGAGGATTTTGCCCTGAGGTGTGTACAAAAGAATTCACACCTTGCAAATATGATTCAGGATTGCAATCAGTGGAATTTACACATGGAGGACTTGGCTCTGGGGAGCATGCAGAAGAATTTGCACACTGAGGATTTGATCCTGCGATGCATGCGGGAGAGTTTGCACACTGAGGTCTTGGCTCTGGGGTGCATTCAATAGAATTTACGTCTGGCAAATGTGACTCAGGGTTGTTCCCAGTAGAATCTACGCATTGCGATTTTGATCCTGAAAAGCATGAGGAAGAATTCATTCCAAGCAAATGTATTCCAGGATTACATTCAAAGCTTATACACTGAGTGTTTGGCTCTGGAATGCACGCAAAGGAATTTGTATCTTGCAAATATGGCCTAGATATATACTCACTGGAATTTACATACTGAGAATTTATATTGGGAGTACAAGCAGAGTTCACATCTTCCAAGTGTGAGCCAGGGAAGAACTCCTTAGATTTTATACTCTGAAGGTCTGGACCAGGGTGCAACTCAGATAATTCTACATCTTGTATCTCAGTGTTGGGTGCCATAACATTTTTACTGTGACTCCAGCCACAGGACTTCCTACAGTGCAATCTAGGTTCATGCTTGAATTCCGGAGATGACTCTTCCAGCAGCTTGACCTCTGTGCTCACTGCAGAAGATTTTATCTCTTGAAACTGTGGCCCAGGGTTGGACCCTAAAGACTGTGTACCTGTTCCCAGGACCAACTCAGAGGACTTCACATCTTGCAACTGTTCCTCTGAGTTGAATTCCACTGACTTCAGGTATTGAAGCTTTGTATATAAGTCTGATGACTTGATATGTTGCAGATGTGGCTCATGATTGAGCCATGTTGATTTCATACTTTGAAGCTGTTGCTTTTGACTTAATTTGTGAGATTTCCCATCTTGCTTCTGATTTCTGGCTTTGAGTCCAGAAGGTACCATAGTATAAATTGGTGAGGCCAATTCAGAGAATCCTGTAACTTGCAAGTCTGCATCATAATTGACCTCTTTACTCTTTGTTGTTTGCAGATTTGTGGAATTGGCTTTCACATCTTCCAACTTCAATCCAAGGTTGAAAGCCTCAGTCTTCATACCTTGAAGATGTAATTCTGGTTTTAACTTAGTTTCCTGTCCTGTAACTCAGGGGGTACCTGGAACTGCAAAGGTTTCCCATCNAGTGCCTTAGAGAAAATCCATTTAAAAGATTCAACATCTTGCCCCAATGGCTGATAAACAAAAGCCATGGGTTTTTCTTTTGGAAATGTGTCTCCTGAAATTCTTTCTCAAGACTTTACACCCTGTAAGTGTGGGCCAGAGTTAACCTTTGGAGATCTTGCATCTTGAAGCTTTGTACCTGGAATTGACTTAGAATGTTTCTGATCTTGCAACTGAGGGCCTGAGTTTAACTTTACAGATTCCCCATGTTGAGGCTTTGTCTCTGGTATTAACTCCACAGTCATACTTTGTAACTTTGGGCCTTGATTAAACTCTATAGATTCCATATCTTGGAGCTTTCCCCCTTGAAACATCTCAGAAGGCTTTTTATTTTGTGTCTGTGGTCCAGAATCGAAGTCCACTGATGTTACACCTTGAGAGTTTATCTGTGTAATCACCTCAGAAGGTTTTATATTTGTCAAGTGTTGTTCCATAGAGTCTACACCTTGAAGTTGCATGCCCATGATCAGCTCAGGATATTTCAAATCTTGCAAATTAAGGCCTGAATCCAGCCCTACAGATTGTGTGCCTAAAACCAACTTCTTTGGGGTGAACTCAGGTTTCTCACCTTGTAATTTTGGACTAGGTTTGATTTCTACTGGTTTCATACCAAGAACATTCTTCTCTGTGATGACTTCAGATGGCATACCTTCTAAGTGTGATCTAGGACTCGTAGATTTGACATCTTGGACTTTTACACCCATGATCGACCTCAAAGATTTCAGATCTTGTAGCTGTGGGCCTGATTCACAGTCTTCCATCTCAATTTCTTGGGGCTCTGTCTTCAGAATTGAATCTGATTTTATACCTTGGGACTATGGCCCAGGTCTAGAGTCTAGCTTGATCCTTTGAATTTTGGTCCCCATGATTAAATCAGTAAATGGTTTACTTTTCAATGGTAGGCTGGAACTTAAATTTTATATTTTGGGACTTTGTTTCAGGTATCAAGTCAGAACATTTTGCACTTTGCCACTGGGGCTCAGACTCCATCTCAGATTTCATACCTTAAGGCTTTGTTTGTAGTGCCAACCCAGAGGATTTTTCACTTTTCAACCCTATACTTTTGTTTTGTGACTGTGACCCTTGGCCTAATACCCCAATTTTTGCTTCTGAAGACTGTGACTCTTGTTTGAATAGTAAAGATGTCATGTCTTGAGGCTGCTGTATTCCTGGGGATGGTGCTAATGGTTTCGCTTCTTGTCACTGTATCCCAGGGGTCAATTCATTAGAGATCCTGTCTTCTACATGGAACCTGGGTTTAAATTTCATTGATTTTATGTTATTGATCATTGACCTTAAGGTTGGGTCATGTGCTTTAGCTTCTGTCTTGGGCCTCATCAACTCCTCACCTCCCAATTTTATGGAGGGTTTCTGTTCTGTCCATTTGACAGCTTGAAATGGTGACCCACTATTGGAATCTAAAAACTTCACACTGGGGAACTCCTGTTGATGTATCCACTGAATAGATCTTAGCTCTTCGTTTAGCTCCTCAGTTGTGATGGCTTGAGGCTGTGGCTCTGAAATCAAGTTGAACGTTTTTGGTTCCTGAGCCTGTAACTGTGGCTCAAGATGAAATGCCACAGATTTTTTTCCTTGAATTTTTGACCTGGCAGTCAGTTCAGGTGACCTCACACCTCTCCATAGCACAGGTGGCTTCAGTTCTGTAGGTCTGGCTTCTTGAGACTGTGACCTTGAGTTTGACACTATACCTTTCTCACTTTGAAACTCAGATATTGGTATCCATTGAATAGACTTTGTGCTTTCAATTTGGGGTTCTGTATTTAGTGCCACAGTTTCCACACCTTGAAGCTGTGGGTCCAACATTGACTCTGAGGCTTTCTCCTGGTGCATTTCTGACCCTGGAATCAACTGGCAAGGTTTCATACTTGGCACCTGTAGTTCATTTTGGAACTCTTCAGCTTTTACACTTTGAACAACTGGCTCAGGAGCCAATTCAAATGAGGTTGTATCTTTGAATTGTAATTTAGATTTGTGATCTCTATGGGCTTCATATCTGCAGGTTTGGGTTCTTGATCTGACTCCATGGGCAATGTATTTTCTGATTGAAGCTGCTTTTTCTGTTGGTCGAAAATCCCACCTTTCCACTCTAGTGATTTTACAGTTGTCTGGTCATCCTGTCTAGACTTAAGATCTAAGTCCATGGGTGCCATCTCTTGACACCCTTGTTGTGCTGAGGTGAAATCTACAAATTTTACTCCTCAGATCCCTTGTGTTTTGGCTAGAGTTACAGGTTTTAGACTTTGGTGTTTCAAACATGGGGTGATCACAGGTTTCCTATCTTGCATTTGTGGCTGTGAAGTCAGTTCCNTGGGTTTTACACCTTGCAGTTGAGTGTCCCGCGCTACCTTCCCGCCAGCAAGAAATGACGCGGCACACAAACAGGATCCTTCTACAGCAACGCTTTAATGCTCTTGAGAGGGAGAGCATAAGCTTCCAACAGGCAAAGGGCGAAGAGAAGAGAGGGGAGAAGAGAAGAGAGAGAAGAGAAAGGGGAGA
>NC_034598.1:46551946-46553831 GCF_900095145.1 Mus pahari
AGTGCCTGGCAAACACAGAAGTGGATGCTCACAATCAGCCATTGGATGGAACACAGGGCTCCCAGTGGAGGAGCTAGAGAAAGTACCTAAGGAGCTGAAGGGGGTTGCAACCCTGTAGGTGCAACAACAATATGAACTAACCAGTACCCCCTGAGCTCGAGTCTCTAGCTGCATATATAGCAGAAGATGACCTAATCAGCCATCAGTGGGAAGAGAGGCCCCTTGATCTTGCAAACTTTATATTTCCCAGCACAGGGGAAGGCCAGGGCCAAGTAGTGGGAGTGGGTGGGTAGGGGAGCAGGGGCGGGGGCGGGTATAGGGAACTTTTGGGGTAGCATTTAAAATGTAAATAAATAAAATAATAATAATAAAAAAAAAATAAAGTAAGAGAAGGAACATAGGTAGACTTATGGGCCAGTCAAAAACATTCCAGAGAGTGGATTTCTTCAAGCTCCTTCTGGATCGTCTGCACCTGTCATCCAGCCAACTCAATCCCAGAGGAACCCTGAGCACTTCAACATTCTGCATCAACGCCTATAATTTCTCTCTCTCTCTCTCCTCTGTCTTGATGTTAGTCATGATAAAGCTAACTAATTTGACATCTGTCTCAATATTATCAGAAACAGTCTGATTTACAAATATCTATCTCTAGTATTCGTTCTTGCTTAAAATTTCAAGGTGGATGTTATGCAGCCTCTTCTGCCAGGCACCCGTTGCCAATCAACTCCTCACACCTCAGAGGCTTATTTTGCCACCTGTGAATTTTATCACATCATATTAAAATGAATATTGGAATTTAAAAAAAAGAAAAGTATAATTGCTAGTGAAGCTAGATTAAGATGTTTTTGCTGTTGGCAAAACTTTGTGACTGTAGAAAATCTTAGGGAGTGATTTGAGACTCAGAAAGGCACATAGTTATTACTTAAGGAAGGAAATTTTTAAGGCTAGGGAACAACAATATTGGCAGCACTGGCTGACTTGATGCTCACTGAGGCTGAACTGGTGATAATGGATTTCCTATGCCCATTTTTGCCCTCAGCTTCCTCATATGGTTTAATTAAAATTGCTGATAAGTATATGTGTATTCTGATGATTTAAAGTAGCTATGACTGTCTTTTTTTATATAAAAGTTTAGATTTGTCATTCTTTTGAGATTCTTATAAGATTACTTTTAAAGATAAATAATAAAATAATGAATCCTTTCTTTGTAACCACAAATTGCTGCCTGCCAATATGAGAAACTTGCTGAGAAAACTCCCTTGCTTGCCCATATTTTGTTAATCTATAACCTGTTGCTTAGTTAAGAATGTACGTGTGTTCTTGGGAATAATTTGTTTTCTTTACTTGTATTATATGATGTTATATCTTTTACAGGTATTCGGGGACATACTGTTTTTTTCATAGTCACTCACTAGACGGAAAATAGAATGCAATTACAATGTTATATTATACTGCTTGAAAAATTTTGTTTGTATATATAAGCTATGAGAGAAACAATAAACTTGTTGGAACTTTGTCCATCCATCAAATATATATGTATGTGTTAAGGCCTGGGTAAAATGTTGAGATCTTGGCAACTGTTACCTGGGTAGCCTTTCATTATAAGGAAACTTTCTCATGTGTTTCTGCTGTTACTAGGAAACTTTTTGCTGCCAAGATTAATTACATATTTTGTTATAATTTTTGCCCTTGGAAATCAATCACATTAAAAGTCAATAGAACTGTTCTGTAGTTACCCACAATAAGCTTAGAACCAGAACAATTACCCAGCAGCACTTTTTGCAATTGTGTATAAGCTTTTATTGTGATTGCCTTTATAAACTGCCCTTGGTTTGCAAGTTAAGACATAAGTGTTAGACAAGTCCCATCCTGGTAGACAAGTTAG
>NC_034598.1:46554356-46563459 GCF_900095145.1 Mus pahari
ACCTTCGGAAGAACAGTCGGGTGCTCTTACCCACTGAGCCATCTCACCAGCCCCCTGGAGCACATTCTTAATAAACTGTCCTGGTCTGACTGAAATTAGTGTCTGTGTGGTTTGTGAGGCAATCCCTGCACCCCAACAGTATATACACGTGTAAAACACATGTGGGTGTGTGTTGGAACTTGCTCCACCCACCAACTGTGTGTATGTGTATGTATGTGTGAAATGCTTGGAACCTGCTTGCTGGAGCTTTGCTTCATCCATTCATTGGGTGACTATGTCTGTTTGCCTGTACGTCTGTACGAATATATTTTTATGTATGAAAATTATTGGAGTCTGACTTTTGCTACGTCCACTCTGTGTGTGTGTGTGTGTGTGTGTGTGTGTGTGTGACTTTCTCTCTCTTTTCTTTCTTACTGGCCCCAAGAGTTAAAAGAGTTCAGAGTAATTTGCTGGCCACAGGGTGTTCAGCTCCAGTGAATCAAGCTTTGCTCTCTCAGAGAAAGCCAGCTGAGTAATTTCTCTGATCTCTGGCTGCCATAGGCAGCAGCCAGCAGCAGCCCAGATAGTGACCAGAACTCTGTCAGCCTTCCTTGGTGCTGACCTGTCAGCTGTTCTCAATACTAATCCCAATCGCCAACAGCACACCACACTGCCTGCCTTGCTTTACCCTGTAGTGTTAAAGACCAGTGCTGGAAACTTTAAGCATTCCACTCATTGTATTCTCAAAAAGAGCAAGGGTCAATATAAAGGTTTTGGTGGCAGTCATCATGGCTATCCTCATGTTCACAAGTAAAATGGTGTAAATAAACATAAGCTTACGCTGTGAAGTTCTGAGATGCTTAGTGTGCTGGGACGTGAAGATAAGGACCCTGGCATGGTCATCTTGGAAGGGAGGTCAACATTGCTAAATTAATTTTTCTGCTATCTGTCTAGTTCTTCATGTATAAATAGTTTATCAGAGCCGTATATGTTAATAAATGTGCTTAACATGAGCCATCAGGTTATGCTAGACATACTGATCTTAACCCTTCTATCCCTGTCTTCTCACCCCAGGTCCTTACACTGGTCACTCCACTTTGGGGGCAGGAGTGGCTAATTGTTGGTATTTGGTGTCATAGACCAAGCTGCTTGTGTGTGTGTGTGTGTGTGTGTGCGCGCACACACACGTGTGTGTTTTCTTGACTGTCCTGAGACTCTCTGTAGATTGGGTTTAAACTTTTGATGTCCTGTTTTCACCTCCCAAATGCTGGCATGATAGGTCTCTGTCTGTCACAACAGAAAGCTGGGAAAATGTTAATGTCTTGGCTACCAGTATGCAGGGGAGAGAGGTGTGATCAATCCTAGGTGTGCCTTACTGAAGTCGCCGATGCCTGATGAGTAGCAAATTTTATATCCAATATTAAATTTGATCTAGGTGGGCTAGGTATCCTTAGCTGTGAGGCATGTGGATCACTCCACTGCACATTGTTTAATAATCTTTGCATTGTATCCTAGAGATCCTATGCCTACAAGGAAAAGTGCCTACTGAGTGCAGGAACAGAGTAAGGGACAAGTTCTACTGCAATGTAAGTCTCTGCAGGTCTGGGACAATTCTGTGCTTAAGATGGAAGCAGGAGCACATCACCTCCCTCCCTCCCTCCCTCCCTCCCTCCTTTCCTCCACTCTTCCCTCCTTCCTTCCTTTCTTCCCTTCTTCCTTCCCTCCTTTCTTTCTTTTAATGTAGCTATGATATTAGAAAATTATTATTCATTTTGTGTATAAGGGTGTTTTACCTGCCTGCATGTATGTCTGTGCACCACCTGTGCATTTGGTGTCTTTGGAGACCAGAAAAGGGCATCAGATCAACCTGGCACTGGAGTTAAAAATAGCCGTGAGCCTCGCTGTGGGTGTGGAAATCAAACCTGGGTTCTTTGGAAGAGCAGCCAGTGCTCTTAATTGCTGTGCCATCCCCCCAGCTCCGTCTAGAAGGTCAGTTTAGAAAGGGCTTTCACAGATGATCCTTGTGATGGGGTCATGAGAACCACTGGGCTGTTAGACTGAGAACTCTGTCGCTAAGGTAGCTGTTTCTGTCACTCAGCTCTCACCATCCAATCAGGACCTCCAGAGGGACCGTCACTTAGAATGGGGAGGGTACTTCCGGTCCGCCATGCTGGAGGCTAGGACACAGTGCGGAGAAAGGGGCTCCTGGTCTCGCGTGCCACACTGCTACCCGCTGGCGGGAACTGAAAAGAGAGTGGGGAGAGCTCGGAATCTGCGCCATGGTGAGAGGGGCCGCCATCCCCATACGGGGAAAAGTCGCGGGAGCCCGCCTGGCGTCCGTTCCGGGGTGCGCGAACCGGCAGCGAGCCGGTGCCCCGTGAGGTCCCGTGAGTTCCGTGGGGTCCACGCGCCTCCCAGGCCACAGCAGACCCCTGAATGACTTCGATCCGCTGCCTGCGCCTGCGCAAAGAATGGGGAGCGGCGCCTTTGCGTGAAAACACATCCTTATTGGCCGCACAGTGCAGCCAGTGCCTCCGCTGCTTTTATTATTGCAAAGGAAGGCAGATTTGCTGAGAGGTAGAGCCCTAGTTCCTCTAGCATCTTCTAGAAGTTCTGCACTTGGCACTTGACATTCGGGTGTAGGATCCGTCTGCAGTTAACTCTGCGCCGGTGCAAAGTCTGCGCTATTAACACATTCGCATGTAGGTGTCACAGTAGTCCAGTCACGTGTGTTAGTAAGGCCAGACTCACTGAGTTTCTTGGTTTCATGTGTCAACATTGATCATGTGTTAATTGTGTAGTTTTCCCCCTTAGTTTATTCTCATGTTCTGTCTCTTTATTCTTTCCCAGGCAGATCTTTTGTTTGTTTGGTAGGTGTGTGTGTGTGTTATTGCTGTGGGTTCTTTGATTTGCTTTGAGTTTTTTGAAACGAGTTTCTCATTGTGGACTAGGATGTCCCTGAGTTTACAGCCAGAATGATACTGCCATCATGGAGTCAGTTGTGCTAAGGTCTGGGGCCGTGTGTTACATTCCCCACTGGTCTTAGTGAATGAGTCAAATAATGGATTCGTTCTATTTTAGTTTAAGATGCAGGGCCCCACTGTTAATCCAATCAGACTGAAAATTAAAGGCCCAGACAGTGCTGAAAGCAGGTTAGTTAGCTAGGGGACCAAGAGTACAGAAACTAGTATCAATTATTTCCCTAAACATGGGAAGGTATATTAAATTACTCCTGATCAATTAGCAAAGAAACAACAGGCTTTTCTTTTTTTTTTTTTTTCCAAAGCAAGACATATTTTCTATTGTGAGAAGTAAATCTAAGCCTTTTCAATTTTGTAGGTTCATTTTTTATAAGGGAATCTAACTTGTTTTAGTTGAGAAGCAAACTTTTAATACCATTTGATCCTGATCTTCTACTTAGTTTGGAAAGCATCAGAAGAGGCACATAGAGTCAAACCATTAGTAATTAGTAAATGCCCACACAGTAGTCTCGGAGGCTTGGTACTATTGTTATCCAGATGAATTAATCTATAAAGTAGAACATTAATATGGGCTGGCCCTAGTCACCATTGAGTTTTGTCAGTCAATCTGGCTAGTTCCTATCCACATGTAGTGTGACAGGGATCAGGTGTGTGAGCATAACCCAAGTCTTGACTGAATGCTGCCTGGGAATGTTTAACTCCATCCCCAGGGTTCCTTCCTGTGGCATAGAATCTCATTTTCCAGTTTTTCCTGTTTCCCCAGGGGTCAGAATCTCTTTAAAGGAAGTTTTCTGTAAGCCCCAGTTTTAGAACCTACCCCCTCCCCCTTTTAATGGAAACTCCCTTCTTTTTGGCCACTAGGGGGCTCAGCTGCAGGGCATACATAGAATTATAAACTCTTATGTCCCTACGTCAAAAGGCAAACCTCCATATCTTTCCTTTCTGTAATACAACTATACATTTAAAGTGGGCATCAGCAAGCAAAGGTCAAAATGAATATTGGTTGCTGGTCTGTAGGTACATTAGGTAATACCTTCCCTGTATCTGTCTTAGTTCCCAGGTTGGGGAACTATGCCTGAGGGGTTGGATCTGAGTTAGGGTTGGACCATGACTCTTATATTCCTATCAAACGTAAGACTTGGGTAAAGGTGGAGGGGCAAGGAGTCGAAGGGACGGGAGAACAGATGAAACTTTAATTTTAATAGGTCCACACTCAAGAGACAGTCATTTGGCAGCATTTGTGGCATCCAGATTTTGGTCTGGGTATGGTGGATCCATGGTGTAATGCCAGCTGCCTTCACTGCCAGAGGAGTAGAGAGAATCACCTTTCAGGGTTCGTCCAGGTTAGTTTCAGGGTCCCTTTGACTGCTCACTTGACTCAGTATCACTGGACTGCAACAAGGGCAAACTGGTGGTGGACAGGGAGGTAGGCTGTTTCTCTCAGGCAGTCCAGTAGTCTTTATGGAGGACTGGAGTGCCTGCAGTGATTTGAGAAAGAACGATTGGGAGAGTTCTGCCACCTGCAGTCTCTGAGCCTGTAAAAGGATGCAGAATGTTTTATGAACAAAATCTCCTAGTAGAGTACATCCCCACTGCGTGGGTGCAGCTGACTAAAGCCAAGCAAAGCAAGGCGGCCTGTCCATACTTGGGTAGACTCTAAGGAGAGTTTTGTTACAGGTGTTTTGTTTTGTTTTGTTTTGTTTTGTTTTGTTTTGTTTTGTTTTTTAGTGTCCGGTTTATTCTTTTTACCTGGCCAGAACTCTGAGGTCTATATGCAGAATGAAGTTTTCAATTAAAGCTTAAGCTATTAATTGAGAGATTTTGGTCAGGTCATTGCTGGATCCCATTTCTGGGGGAGGCCAAATCAGGGGACCAGTTCCTGAATGAGTTTTTTAAGGTACCATGTGAGTAGTTTTAGTGCCGGTGGGGGACAGTTTTACCCACCTGGAAGAGGTGTGTATAAAAACTAGCAAGTACTTTTATCCTCTCCAGTCAGTCCAGATCTTGGGGAAGTCAGGTTTGGCTCTTTGGGATTTGTTCCCTCATTTGGACCCTTTTCTGAGTAACGGCTCTTTGATTTTGATTCATTTGAGCACAGGCCTGGCATTTGGCTGAGACATCCCATGCCAGGCTGTCCAGTATAATATACCTTGGTCTGGGCAGGATCCCAGATGGGTAGCTCTGTGAAGGTTGGTTACCCACAGTCCTGTCAGTTGTTTTTGTGAGAATGACGACCTTTTGCTGTGGTTTCCTCCATCAACCTGTGGGTTTGAGCTGTGCATTTCTTCTTTATCATGGAGTCTCAGGCAGGAAGGGGTCCTGGTATGCCATCAGAATGTCAACAGACTCCATTGGTCTTAGGCCCTTTTGTGTGGCTGCTAGGTCAGAAGTTCAGGAGTGGAGGACAGCAATTTGTAAGGGAAGCAAATGGCCTGTAGGAAGGCCATGGTTTTTAAATTTCCCTTTCCTCAGTGGTGAGAAGAACTTTTTCTCTATAGATCATACTGTGGACATGTCTGATAGTAAAAGCATTGTGACTATCTGTGCATTTGGTGGTGGACTTTCATTTTCCCACCCGAGAGCCTGGATCAGATTGATCAGACCTGCTTTCTGGGATGAGTTGCCTGGCTTGGACCCAAATTATTTGAGTTATAGTGACTGCTGCAGTTCCCACTTACTTGGTTTCATCTTTTATTTCCTGACAGTCATGGCTAGCATCTCTGTTATTAGACAACAGGGTAGCAGAATTTTTGGCTGTGGGATTCTTAAACTGTACTGGAGTGTGTGCCAGAAGTAAGACCTGGTATTGGGTCACACAGCCATTATCAGGCAGTGTTTGGTGATTCTTGGGGAGGGGCTCACGGTCAAGTGGTGCTGTGAGTATAAGATCCTGACCTTGTTTGTTTTCTTAAGTATAAATGTGTCTCATCAGAGAAGGTAATAGTGGCTTTGAGTTTAAGTAAAAGGTCTTGTTCCAATAATCAGTTTCTTTTGTTAAATAGCTCTTGAGCCACCTCCAGCAGCTCAATTTTTTTTTTAACTCTTTAATCTTTTTTCTAATATCCAGAGCCAACTGGTGACAAACAAAATCTTTTTAGCAACTGTCTCTAATCTTTCTAAAAAGTACTTAGTGAAATTGCTGAAAGTCTCCTTGGTTAGTGTTGGACAGAAGGGAATATTTGTTCTTTCCAGGTTATGTTGCCTGGTTCCCTGCCCAGAGCAAGGGCAGAGGAGCTTTTACCTTTTTTCAGAGAATGGTGGGTTTTATGGATCACTTGTTGAAAAGGAGACATAAATTAGGAAAGTGAATGGCTTAGCTCAGAAGGACAATTTCCCCTCCCTAGGACTCTTAGAGTGGGCAGAGTGCAGGGAATGATTTCTTGGGGATACTGTTTCCCTCTCCCTGTGTTAACTGAAGTATATGAACCCAAAACGTAGTTTGGGGGCTTAAAAACTCACCCTGAGAAAGGCTCAGCACTACATTGTAGAAGTATTTTCTAGTGGCTTAAACCCATGCCCTAGCAATCTTCTCTGGATAAAAAGCCGCAACATTTGTGGAAGTCCAACTAATACCTAAAGACTAGACCTGGTATCTCTTAGAGGGCAGAATGATACAAAGGCCAGGAGACTCCTAAGAGATGCACCACCTGAGATATTCAAGGTCCTCAGGACTTCCTTTAATAATTGGCTTTAAGTGCTCAGAGGGATCTCAGGCCTCTGCCCCAGAGGGGAAAATTAGAAAGTTACCTGTTCGGTTGGTAACTCTGTTTGAGGTGCCTTCTGTTTGGACACATAGGAGACAAATAGGACAGTGGCTGATCCTGGAACCATGTGAGACGTCAGTGGATGTCTCTGTCTGGTTCAGGTGTATGAATGTGTGATGGCCATACTGGCTGTTTTTACTGTATATCTGTCTCTCTGTGTATGTGTGTGTCTATATCTTTCTACGTGCGTCTATCAGTTTTGTTTTCTGTGTTGATCTGTGGCATTCTCTGGTGTGAAACCTTCCTCCACATGGTTTAACCCCTATGTTCCCTCCTGTTTGGACTCAAATCCTACTGGCTCTGCCAGGTCACCCAGGAGAGGGGGAGGGCTAGGGAGGGTAGGGAATTAAAGAGAAGGGAGAAAAAGGAAAGGAGAAGAAAACTGTCTACCTGTTCCACTCCAAGAGCAGGATCACTTGCTTTTTGTTGTTGTTGCTAGACACACTCAGGGTTGGTCCCTGTGTGGAGGTGGGGAGAGGCCAGGCCTCTTACCCAGGCCACACCCAATACCCTAACCCCCAGGCATGTATCAACATACCATTCTTGTCTTTCTGGGTCTAGATTACCTCACTCAGGATGAATCTTTTTGAGTTCCATCCATTAACCTGCATATTTCATGATGTTATTGATTTTAGTTTAACTGAGTAATTTCTATTGTGTAAATTTACCACATTTTCTTTATCCATTCTTTGGTTGAACTACATCTAGATTGTTTCTCGTTTCTAGCAATTATGAATAAAGGTACTATGAACATAGTTAAGCAAATGTCCTTAATGTATGGTAGAGCATTCTTTGTCTATATGCCCAGGAGTGGTATAGCTGTGTCATGAGGTGGACCTGCTCCCAGTTTTCTGAGAAACCACAAATCGATTTCTGAAGTGACTTTGCCAGTTTGCACTCCCACCAGCCGTGGAGGCTTGGTCCCTTGCTCTACAGTCTTGCCAGCAGGAACTGTTACTTGAGGGCTTTCTGCTTTTTTGTTTTTTTTTGTTTGTTTGTTTTTCTTTTTCTTTTTTAATTTATTTTTTTATCTTAGCCATTCTGATGGGTATAAGATGGAATCTCAGAGTTGTTTTGATTTGTAGTTCCCAGATAGTGAAGGGTGCAGAACATTTCTTTAAGGGCTTTTCAACCACAAGAGAGTCCTTTTTTGAGAACTCTCTGTTTAAGTCTGTATTCTGTATCCTATTTTTAAATTTGGTTATATGGTTTGTTCATGTCTAGTCTTGAGTTCTTTCTATAATTTTGACATTAGCCCTTTATCGGATGTGGGGTTGGAGAAGATCTTTTTTCATTCTGTATGCTGCCATTTGAGAGTGTCCTTTGCCTCACAGAAAATTTTCAGTTACATGAGATCCCATTTATTTATTGTTGATCTTAGTATTTGCCTGATTGGTGTTTTGTTCAGAAAGTTTTTTTCTGTGCCAGTGTGTTCAAGGCTATTCCCCACTTTCTCTTTTATCAGGTAAAGTTTAGCTGGTTTTATATTGAGGTCTTTGATCCATTTGGACTTTAGTTTTTACAGGGTGATGGATGTGGCTTCATTTGCATTCTTCCACCTGTAGACATCCTGTTAGACCAGTACCATCTTTTGAAGATGCTCTCTCTCTTTTTTTTTCTCCAGTGTATAAATTTAGCTTCTTTCTCAAAGATTACGTGTCCATAGATGTGTGGATTCACTTTTGGATTTATTTCAACTCAATTCCATTTATCAACCTACTTCCTCTTTTTATAATATGTGGGTTTTTTTTGTTTTTGTTTTTGTTTTTTCAAAACAGGGTTTCTCTGTATAGCCCCGGCTGTCCTGGAACTTAACTTTGTAGACCAGGCTGGCCTCAAACTCAGAAATTCTCCTGCTTCTGCCTCCTGAGTGCTGGGATTAAAGGCGTCCGCCACCATGTCCGGCTGTATGTGTTTTTTATTACTCTTGCTGTGTAGTACAACTTGAAATCAGGGATGGTGATATCTGTTGAAGTTGTTTTATTGTACAGGATTGTTTTAGGTATCCTAAGATTTTTTTGTTTTTGTGTTTTTGGTTTTCCTATGAAGTTGAATATTGTTCTTTCAAGGTCTGTAAAGAATTGTGTTGGAATTGAATGGGATTGAATTCATTGCATTGAATCTCAAGATTGCTTTTGGTAAGATGACCATTTTTACTGTTTTAATTCTACCAATCCATGATCATGGGGGATCTTTCTATCTTCTGAAATCTTCAGTTTTTTTTTTTTTGAAGACTTGAAGCCTGTCCCGCGCTACCTTCTCGCCAGCAAGAAACGACGCGGCACACAAACAGGATCCTTCTGCAGCAAAGCTTTAATGCTCTTGAGAGGGAGAGCATAAGCTTCCAACAGGCAAAGGGCGAAGAGAAGAGAAGAGAAG
>NC_034598.1:46563470-46579966 GCF_900095145.1 Mus pahari
TGATGCCACGGGAAAGGCAGGGCACAAGGGAATGGAAATCTACCCAGCACATGCGCAGCTGCCTTGTTTGTTTGTTAGAGCACAGGACATCAGCGCCATCTTGTAATGGCGAATGTGAGGGCGGCTCCCCACAGAAGCCCTTGTCATACAAGTCTTTTACTTTCTTGGTTAGAGTTAGACCAAGAGAGTTTATATTATTTCTGACTATTGTAAAGGTTATTGTTTTTCTAATTTCATTCTCAATCTGTTTATTATTTGTATATGGAGGGCTACTGATTTTTTTTTTATGAGTTAAGTTTGTATCTAGCCACTTCACTGAAAGAGTTTATAAGCTGTAGGAATTCCCTGAAAGAAATTTTGAGGTTGCTTATGTATACTATTCTATCGTCTGTTAATAGTGATCCTTTGACTTCTTTCCAATTTGTATTCCCTTGATCTCTTTGTTGTCTTATTGCTGTAGCTAAACCTCAAGTACTATATTGAGTAGATACAGTGAAAGTGGGCAGCCTTGTCTTGTCCCTGATGTTAGTGGAGTTGCTTTTAGTTTCTCTTCATTTAAATTTGATGTTGGCTATGAGCTTGCTGTATATTGCCTTTCTTATATTTAGGTATGTGCCCTTTATCACTGATCTGTCCAAAACTTATCAGTAAGGAGTATTGGATTATGTCAAAAGCTTATTCAGGATCTGATTATATGATTATTTTTTCCTTTCTATTTGTTTCCATGATGGTTTACATTTATTTGTATGTTGAACCATCCACGCATGCTGCATCTATTTTCAGGCTTGCTCCTGAGAACACCTGGAGCTACTACTGCTCTTGTTCCACTGACAGACCACTGGGTGATGCTCTCCGGGGAAAATGCCAGCTGGCAACATGGTGGCAGCTGTTCTCAGAGCATAGCCAGGAACTCAGGGCTCCCAAGAAAGAATAATCATGTTTTTAAAATTACATGCAACACATACATCTCTGGCCAGAAGCCTCCTTGATCACGGTAGATGATCTTTTTCATGTGTTCTTGAATTTGGTTTGCAAGTATTCTATTGAGTATTTTTTATTATATGTACTTACATAATTTTTTATTCACATTACATCCCAATTGCTGCCCACTCCTCTCCTCAAAGTATCACCCTTAAAAATCTCTCCCTCCATTACCTCCTTCCATTCTTCTCAGAGAAGGGAATGTCTCCTTTGGCTACGACCCACCTTTGGACATCTAGCCTTAGCAGGACTAAGCACTTCCTCTCCCACCGAAGCCCAACCAGGTAGTCCAGGTAGAGGGAGTGGATCTAATGCAGGCAACAGAGTCAGAGACAGTCCCTGTTAGGGGACACATATGAAGACCATACTGCACACCTTCCACAGATTTGGGAGGAGGGGCTAGCTTTAGCCTCTTCATGCTCTTTGGTTTATGGTTCAAGTCTCTTTGAATCTCCATGGCCCCAGAGTAGTTGATGCTCTAGGTGTTCTTGAGGTGTCCTTGCCTCCACCTGTTCACTCAATTTTGTCACGCACTCCTCAGCCCCAATCTCCGCCTGACATTTGGCTATGGGTCACTGCATCTGTTTCCATCTCCTGCTGGATTAGTCCTCTCAGGAGACTGACTAGATTCCTGTGTACAAGCATAGCTGATTATCATTAATAGTGTCAGGGCTCTCTCCCATGGGATAGATCATATATTAGGCCAGTCACTGATTGGCTGTTCCCTCAGTCTCTGCTCCATATTTATCCCTGCACATCTTGTCAGCAGGAGAAATTTTGGGTTGAAGATTTTGTGGGTGGGTTGATGTTTTTTATTGTATTTTATTGAGTATTTTTAGTTTATAAGGGAAATTGGTCTGTAATTTTTTTTCTGTTGAATCTTTGCGTGTTTTGGATATAATGTTTTCTGAGACTTCATAAAATGAGTTTTGTAATGTTCTTTCTGTTTCTATTTTGTGTAATAATTTGAGGAGTACTAGTATTAGCTCTTTGAAACTCTGATAGAATTCTGTATAAAAATCATTTTCCTTGGGCTTTTCCTGGTTGGGAGATTATTTTTCCCTTTTGAGTTTTTTTAAGTTTTTTATTAGATTTTTTAAAATTTACATTTCAAATGTTATCCCCTTTCCTAGTTTCCCCTCCAAAAATCCCCTCCCCCCTCCCCCCTTCCCCTGCTCCCCAACCCACCCACTTCCATTCCTGGTCCTGGCATTCCCCTATATTGGGGTGTAGAGCCTTCACAGGACCAAGGGCCTCTCCTCCCATTGATGACCAACTAGGCAATCCTCTGCTACAAATATAGCTAGAGCCATAAGTTCCACCATATGTTTTCTTTGACTGGTGGTATAGTTCCAAGGAGCTCTGAGGGTACTGGTTAGTTCATATTGATGTTCCTTCTATGGGGCTTCAGTCCCCTTCAGCTCCCTGGGTATTTCTCTGGCTCCTTCATTGGGGACCTTGTGCTCCTTCCAATGGATGACTGTGAGGATCCACTTCTGTATTTGCAGGCACTGGCAGAGTCTCGCAGGAGACAGCTATATCAGGTTCCTGTCAGCAGGCTCTTGTTGGCATCTGCCTAGTGTCTGGGTTTGGTGGTTGTTTATGGGATGGATCCCCAAGTGGAACAGTCTCTGGATGGTCATTCCTTCAGGCTCTGCTCTGAACTTTGTCTCTGTAACTCCTTCCATGGGTATTTTCTTTGGTTGGGAGATTTTTAATGACTTCTATTTTCCTTGGGTGTTTATAGGTCTATTTCAACTGTTTATCTGGTCTTGTGTTAAGTTTAGTAAGTATTGTCTATCAAGAAAATAATTTTAGATTTACCAATTTTGAGGAGTACAGGTTTTTAAAGTATGACCTAGTGATTCTTTGGATTTCCTCACTGTCTGTTGTTATGTCCTCCCCCCTTTTGCTTTTAAAAGTGAGATAGGGTCATGTGATGATGGTATACACCTTTAATCTCAGCACTTGAAAGGTGCATAGGTAGAGTTCATGCCAGTCTTGTCTATAGAGAGATTTCCAGGACAGCCAGAGCTACACACAGAAATCTTGTCTTGAAAAAAAGAAAGAAAGAAAGAAAAAAAAAAAGAAGAAGAAGAACAAAAGAAAAGAAACTAAAGAAGAAAACAAAACAATCAAAAACCCCCAAAACCAAAAATGGGACAAGATAGTCTAACATTATTTCTCTACTCATTCGGGCCTTGTGATGTATTGGTATGTCTTTCCCTGTGCTATGGATGAAGAACTGATGCTGTGTTTCTTTTCTTAAGGGTGTAAATATTACTAAGGTTTGTGGGTATTTTCTTGCATTTATGTGTGTGTATGCCATATGTGTGCAGTATCCTGAAGAAGCCAGTGCTCTGAACACAATAAAAATCTCTTCACCCCTTTATTCAGATACTTAATATGTAATTTTGTTCCTAGGGTAACTTGGGAGCTAAAGTTATGAAAATACATTTAATTTCAGGCTGGTTTGAAAACTTAACTTCTACCAGGCCTGGAGAGATGGTGCAGCAGTTGAAAGCACTGGGTGTTCTTCCACAGGCTTGGGGTTTAATCCCCAGCACCCGTAGGGTGAAGGTCAGCTGTTTGTAGTTCCATCCCAGGTGATCCAGCAAGCCTCTTCTGATGTCCAAAAGCGCTTCAGAGATGGGGAGGAAGGATACACGTACAGGCCAAGTACGCATGAATGCATAATACAGTTTAAAGAAACACTCTCCTTTCCTATTCAGTGCTTTCAGTTTCCAGATGTCAAAGGAGCAGGTCTACGAGTACAGCTGGCCCGGGGAAAAGAGCAAGGCGCCACTTCACCTACCAGGCAGCAGAGGCGCCCCTAGTTGACTTAGCTGCAGAGCCCTCGGGAAGGTGTGGCTTGTCTTGGGTTTTACAAGTCCAAAATCTGGAATCTGTAAGATAGTACTGCATGATGATGGTGCTAGGTGGGGAGACTCAGAACTGCAGAGTAGGGTCCTTGTCGGATAGAAAGCATAAAGGTAAACCCTCTGACATTTGTGCCACAACTATGGAATACCATAGGAGGAGGAGGCTGGATGTGTTTGGTAGTAATCTACCAAGCACCTACCTATGTGGCGATCTTAGTAGCATGTATAAGTGACCCAGGACAGCAGTGTGAAGCACTTCCAGCACCTTAGCCTTTGGTCAGAGTCACTACCCAGATGTATGGTGAGCTGCCCTTGCTTGTGGACCCAGAGTCTCAGAGGGGCCCACAATAAACTTCCTGTCCCAAAAGAGCTCAGTAATGAGCTGATAGTTGTGGAGGAGACTCAATCTTCAGTCTGGATACTGTGTAAGCGCTGCCTTAGCAGACCTGAAATAAAGTCTAGACCACGTAGGCAGACCTTGGTTCATATTGATAATTTGATTGGGTAGACCCTATTTCATAAATCTTACTCATTTTATTACAGATTTCTTTGCTTTCTGCTCTGTTTCCCCTTTCTTCCTTTGTTTTTGTTTTTCTTTGCCATCTGAGAGTACAGGTATCTGTTTGATCCAAAAGAAAGTGCTTAGGAGATAAGCATTTCCATGAAAAACCTCATTAACTGTGCCTGTTTTTGTCTAAGGAAGCTGTGTGGAGATACCTTTTGGTAGGAGATAACTGAGTGCTTTGCTTCCTGTCATCAGCCTGGCAGTGTGGTGAAAGGAGATCTGTTTTGGTCAATGGTTGAACTACCCATAGCTAGCTAACTTGTTGAATTTTTAGGTTTGGGTGATTTTATGTTTTCCTTATTGTTTTTAGTCTTCTTTATAACATTCTGAATTTGAGCCTTTGAGGTATTTGTGAAGGCATACCACAGCACATCCTTGAAGGTCAAAGTACAAGTTGGAGGAGAGGGTTCTGTCCTGGGTGATGACTGCAGGCTCTCAGAGTTGGTTCCAAGTGCATTCACTCACTCAGACATGTAGCCCACTCTTTATTGCTTTCCCTTCTAATCCTCCTATTTCAGTACATTGGTTGTATATACTAGATATACAATGTGTGCTTCAGACCTGCTCAGGCAGTGTTTACACAGCATTCAGCCTGAAGACTGTGTCTGCCTTATGGTTACTATCTATCTCATTGCCAAGCTTTTTTGTGTTAGGAAATTTATTGTGGCCACTTTCCACTTGCTGGGAACACAAGAGTGGACAGTTCACCTCACATGTGCCATTCAATTTTCATTTTGGGGGTTTGATACTTGGCATATCTTTGTATAGCAGACGTCTGTCCACTGAGCCTTAATCAGATAGTTATTTTCAGGCAGGATGTGCTTATGAGCCCAGGATTTTTGTCCACTCAGAAGCTGTACCCTGGTGAGTGAGAGGCCATAATCTCCTCATGAGGAAAAGCCACAGGAGAAAATATGGGTTCCTTTTTAGGACAGGTGGGAAAAATCAGATATACTGCATTTCAGCAGTCCTTTGAGGTCTCATGTGGTCCCCTGAATTTGAGTGAGGTCTCATGCAATGCCTGGAGGTCTACTAAGGTCCTGTGAGAGGTGTCTGTAACTCCCAGGCAGAAGCAGGACCTGTGAATGACTTTGCTCAGCTGTCTGTCTGTGCAGAGCATCGGGAGTAGGAGCTCTTGTGTGGAATCATCTTGGTTGCTGACATCAACATGCAGTGACCACACCTCAGAGCCTTTCATTGCCCCATTGATGGCAGTTTGGTAACTGGCAGAGAACAATTGTTTCTTTAGTATCTTCTAAAAGTTCTACACCTTTTTTGTTTATATTTTTTAGCTGATCAAATGAGGATTTTGTACTTATCAAGCTTTAGCAGAGGGTATTACTTTTCAAACCATGATGGCTTGCATCCATAACACTGATACTGAGCTCCCGAATCACTTAGTTGCAGTTATATAACATTCTCCCTATATTTGTGTATATTTCTAATTTTTAATTTTTGAAATGTGTATGACACTTTTGCATATATATGTGTTTATGGATTTGTACCACTTAGGTACTGCTGTTTACTGAAGTCAGAAGAGAGCACTAGATTCCTTTGACCTGGAATTAGGACTGGTTAGAGCCTCCAAGTGAGTGCTGGAGATTGAGCCAGGTCTTCCTCAAAAGCACTAGGTTATCTGATCTGGTGATGCATCTTTAGGATACATATTTACCACACTAATAATTTTGAGAACCCTTTGATCTGTAACTTATTAAAAATAGATTCCTTTGTAGGAATATCAGATTAACTTTACAGTTTAAAAGGGATAACTCCAGGTTTTGATAAACGAGTACAGAATTAGAATGAATGTTTTAAATCATTGGAGGAAATTCAAGTGAGCCCCTGTACTCCCTATCTTTTTTGCTTTGTTTGTTTGAGGTAGGGTCTCATGAACATTTGGCTATCCAGGAAATCTCTATAGAGATCAGGCTGTCCTGGAAGTCTCTATATAGATCAGGCTGTCCTGGAAGTCTCTACATAGATCAGGCTGTCCGGGAAATCCCAGTTTAACTTTTTGTTTTCTCCTGCAGTTTGGGATTAAAGGCATGCACCACTGAGTCCAAACTGTCCATTCTCTTTTGAAGTTAATAATTTTGATTCAGTTTTGCTGATGATTACTAGATAGTGTTGCTCTGTTTGTATGTCTCTATGCATATGTTACTATGCATTTCTCCTGCAATGCTAAATCCTATTCAGTTGGTGTAGAAATAGACAGCACCATCCTCAGTTTTGATTTTATTATATAGTTTTCATTATATATTTATCAGTCTTTATTTTATTATATACTTATGAGTTGATGACTGCATCTGAAATTCTATTACATGGAATTAATATGGCTAGAAGATAGAATTATGTAAACATATTCTCAATGAACTATACTTTTACAATACACTAAGACACCATTTCTATTAAATATTTGTATGGCATATTTTAGGCTGCGGTGACCTATGAGGATGTGCATGTGAACTTCACTCATGAAGAGTGGGCTTTGCTGGGTCCTTCCCAGAAGAGTCTCTACAGAGATGTGATGCTGGAGACCTACTGGAACCTCACGGCTATCGGTAAGAACTGGAGTTTTCGTCTGCTTTTTTACCTTAAGGAGACAAGCCTTTCTTGGAGATTGGTACTCTTCTATGGTTTTAACCTTGCAAAAGGAAGAGTTTGATAAATTAATCAGGAATTGATCTGAGGTTCATTGAAGAGAGTAATTTTAGTTTTGCATAATTTTCATTAATATACATTTTCTGGTACTGTATTTTAGGCTATAAATGGGAAGACTGCAATATTGAAGAACATTGTAAACATCCTGCAAGACATGGAAGGTAATTTTCATATGTAAGCTGATATGTATATATATCCTGATACCCTGAAGTTTTTAAAATTTATTTTGTCATGAAAAATGGCTCTTGAAGTGATCATAATTTTTTTATTAAATTATTTTACTTATTTATAGTCCAAATATTGTCTCCCTTCCCTGTCTCTTCTCCCAGAGTCTTCACCCCATTTCCCCTCTCCTTTGCTTCTGAGAGAGTGCTCACACTCCCAAACACCCACACCTACCTCACCCTCCCCAGCATCCCCTTTCCCTGGGGCCACAAGTTTCTATAGGATTAGGCACATTCTCTCCCACTGACGCCAGACAAGGCAGTCCTCTGCTACAAATGTGCTGGGGGCCACTGACCAGTCCTCTTTGGTTGGTGGCTTAGTCTCTGGGAGCTCTGAGGGGTCCCAGTTAGTTAATACTGTCATTCTTCTTATGGGGTTGCCATCCTCTTCAGCTCTTTCAATCCTTCCCCTGTCTTCAATAGGGGTTCCCGACCTCCGTCAAATGGTTGTCTGTAAGTATCTGTAACTGTCTCAGTCAGCTGCTGATAGAGCCTCTCAGGACAGCCATGCTAGGTTCCTGTCTGCAAGCACAACATGGTATCATTAGTAGTGTCAGCGTTTGGTATGTGCATATGGGATGGATCCCAAGTTGGGCCGGTCACTGGATGACATTTCCTTAAGTCTCTGCTCCGTTTATTTATTTTCTGTATTTCCTTCAGACAGGAACAATTCTGGGTCAAAAAATTTGAAGGAAGGTAGGTGGCCCTATTCCTCCGGACCTTGTCTGTCTAATGGAGATTGTCTTTTCAGGTTCCATCTCCTGACTGTTGGGCATTTTGGCTAAGGTCAACCCTATTGAGTCCTGGAAGCCTCTCTTATCCCAGGTCTCTGGGACTTTCTAGAGGTTGCCTTTGTGTGCCCCCCTCCCCATCCCCACCTCCCTCAGCTGCAGATTCCCATTCATTCTCCTGGCCCTGCCTTTGTGTGCCCCCCTCCCCATCCCCACCTCCCTCAGCTGCAGATTCCCATTCATTCTCCTGGCCCTCTGGGCTTCTCTCCTGTCTCTCCCCATATGCGATCCTCCTCCTCCTCCCTCTGCCTCCAATGATTGTTTTGTTCCCCTTTTGAAGTGAGATTTGAGGCATTCTCACTTTTGACTTCCTTGTTAAACTTTATACAGTTATACAGTCTGTGAGTTGTATTGTAGGTATTCTGTACATTTTGGCTAATATCTACTTATCAGTGAGTACATACCACACATGTCCTTTTTGGTATGGGTTACCTCACTCAGGTTTATATTTTCTAGTTCCATCTATTTGTCTGCAAAATTCCTGATGTCTTTGTTCTTAATGACTGACTAGTATTCCATTGTGTAAATAAACTACATTTTCTGTATTCATTGTTGAATTGAGAGACATCTGGGTTGTTTCTAGCTTCCGACTATTGTGAATAAGGCTGCTATAGACATAGCAGTGGGAAATTTTCCTCTCCTTTGTCTTTTGTGGAGCATAGTTCAGGTAGAACTATTTCCAATTTTCCAATTCTGAGGAATGGCCAGATTGATTTCCAGACTGTTTGTACCCAGTGCAATCCCACCAGCAACAGAGGAGTGTTCCTCTTTTTCCTCATCCTTACCAGCATGTTCTGTTACTTGAGTTTTTGATGTTAGTCATTCTGATTGGTGTAAGGTGGAATCTCAGGGTCATTTTGATTTGCAGTTCCCTGATGACTAAGCATGTTGAACATTTCTTTAAGTGCATCTTGGCCATTGGAGATTCCTCTGTTGTGAATTATCTGTTTAGCTCTATACCCCATTTTTAATTGGTTTATTTGGTTTGTTGGAATCTAACTTCTTGAATTCTTTATATATTTTGGATACTAGCCCTCTGTTGGATGTAGGGTTAGTGAAGATCTTTTCCCTATCTGTAGGTTGCCATTTTGTCCTATTGACAGTGTACTTTGTCTTACAGAAGCTTTACAGTTTCATGAAGTCCCGTTTATCAATTTTTGATCTTAGAGCCTGAGCCATTGGTGTTCTGTTCAGGAAAATTTCCCACATGCCAATGTGTTCAAGTCTATTTCCCACTTTCTCTTCTGTTAGATTCAGTGTATCTGGTATTATGTTGAGGTCCTTGATCCACTTGGATTTGAACTTTGTACAAAGTGATAAGTATGGATCAATTTGCACTCTTCTGCATATAGACCACCAGTTAGACAAGCACCATTGGTTAAAGATTCTTTCATTTTGCTGCTGTATGGTTTTGGCTTCTTTGTCAAAGATCAAATGTCTCTAGGTGTGTGGGTTTATTTCTGGGTTGTCAATTCTATTCACATTGATTGACTTGTAGGACTCTGTACCAATACCATGAGATACAGCTTGATGTGAGTGATGGGGATTCTCCCAGAAGTTCTTTTATTTTTCAGGATTGTTTTGGCTATCTTGGGCTTTTTGCTTTTCCATATGAAGTTGAGAATTGTTCTTTCCATGTCTTTGAAGAATTGTGTTGGAATTTTGATAGGGATTGCATGGAATCTGTAGATTATTTTTTGTAGGATGGACATTTTTCCAACTTCTGATGTCTTCTTCAATTTCTCCGGGACTTGCAGTTTTTGTCATACAGACCTTTTTCACTTGCTTGGTTAGAGCTACATGAAGATATTTTATATTATTTGTGGCTACTGTGAAGGGTGTTGTTCCTCTAATTTCTTTCTTAGCCTATTTATCATTTGTATTAAGGAAGGTTACTGATTTGTTTGAATTAATTTTATATCCAGCCCCATTGCTGAAATTATCAGCTGTAGGAGTTCTCAGCTTCTTTTTTGGGTCACTCATGTATACTATTATATCATATACAAAAAGTAGTATCTTGACTTCATTCTTTCAAATTTGTATACCCTTCATCTCTTTTTGTTGTCTAATTGCTCTAGCTTGAATTTCAAGTACTATATTGAATAGATAGGGAGAGAGTGGGCAGCCTGTCTTGTGCCTGGTTATAGTGGGATTGCTTCTGTTTTCTCTCCATTTAATTTGATGCTTGCTATTAGTTTGCTGTGTGTTGCTTTTATTATGTTTAGTTATGTGCCATGAACTCTTGATCTCTCCAAGATATATGACATGAAGAGAGGTTAAAGGCTTTTTCAGCATCTAATGACATGATCATTTGATTTTTTTCTTTGAGTTTGTTTATATACTGAATTACATGGATGGAATTTTGTATATTGCACCATCCTTGCATCCCTGACATGAAGCCTACTTGATTGTGGTGAATGATGGTTTAGGTGTGTTCTTAGATTTGGTTTCCAAGAATCTTTTGAGTACTTTTGCATCTGTATTCATTACATCTGTAAGCAAAATTGGTTTGAGGTTCTCTTTGTTGGGTCTTTGTGTGGTTTAGGTGACACAGTAACAGTGGCTCAATAGAAGGAAGTAGGTAGCATTCCTTCTGTTTCTGTTTTGTTGAATAGTTTGAGTAGTATTGGTATTAGCTCTTCTTTGAAGATGTGGTTACATTCTGCAATGATCCTTGGATGGATTTGGTTGGGAGATTTGTAATGGCAGTTTCTATTTCCTTAGGAGTTATGGGACTGTTTAGATTGTTTTCCTGATCCTAATTTAACTTTGGTATGTGTTATCTGTCTAGAAAATCATGCATTTCATCTAGATTTTCCGGTTTTGTCTGGTATATATAGACTTCTGTAGTAAGATCTGCTGATTTTTTGAATTTCCTAAATTTCTGTTGTTATGTCTCCCTTTTCTGATTTTGTTCATTTGGATACTGTCTCAGTGCCTTTTATTTAGTTTGGCTAAGGGTTTATCTATCTTTTTTATTCTTTTTCTCAAAGAACCAGCACTTGGCTTTGTCGATTCTTGGTATTGTTAACTTTTTAATTGGTTGATTTAAGCACTGAGTTTGATTATTTCCTGCCATCTTTCTCTTGGGAGTGTTTGCTTCTTTTTGTTCTAGAGCTTTCAGGTGTGCTGTTAACTTACTAGTAAAGGATCTCTCCTGTTTCTTTATGAAGGCACTTAATGCTTTGAATTTTCCTCTTAGTACTGCTTTCATTATATCCCATAAGTTTGGGTATGCTGTGCCTTCATTTACAGTGAATTCTAGAGCGTCTCTATTTTATTTTATTTTTTAATTTTTTAACTTATTTTATTAGATACTTTCTTCATTTACATTTCAAATGCTATCCTGAATATCCCCTATACCCTTCCCCCACCCTGCTCCCTTGCCCACCGACTCCCACTTCTTGGCCCTGTATGGGGCATATAAAGTTTGCAAGATTAAGGGGCATCTCTTCCCAACGATGGCTGACTAGGCCAGCTTCTGCTATATATGCAGCTAGAGACACAAGCTCTGGGGGTACTGATTAGTTCATATTGCTGTTTCACCTATAGGGTTACAGACCCCTTCAGTTCCTTGGGTAATTTCTCTAGCTCCTCCATTGGGGTCTCTGTGTTCAATCCTATAGATAACTGTGGGCATCCACTTTTATATTTGCCAGGCTTTGGCATAGCTCTAGAGCATCTTTAATTTCTTTATTCCTTCCCTTATCAAATTATCATTGAGTTGAGGGTTGTTCAGTTTCCATGAGTATGTGGGCTTTCTGTTGTTTTTGTTGTTATTGAAATCCAACCTTAATCCATGGTGGTTTGATAGAATATGTGGGATTATTTCAATCTTCTTGTATCTGTTGTGGCTTGTTTTGTGTCCAATTATATGGCCAGTTTGGGAGATGGGTTCATGAAGTGCTGAAAAGAAGGTACATTTTCTTTTTAGGAGGTGGAATGTTCTATAGATATCTGTGAAATCCATTTGGTTCATAACTTCTGTGAGTTTCACTTTGTTACTATTTAGTTTCTGTTTCCATAACCTGTCCATTGGTAAGAGTGGTGTGTTCAAGTCTCCCAGTACTATTGTGTGAGGGTCAATGTGTGTTTTGAGCTTTAGTAACATTTCTTTTATAAATGTAGGTGCCCTTAGATGTTCAGGATTCAGACTTCATCTTGGAGGGTTTTTTCCTTTTGATGAGTATGAAATATCCCATCCCATCTCTTTTGATAACTTTTGGTTGAAAGTATTTTATTAGAAAAGAAAAAAAGAAATTATAATGGTGACTCCAGCTTGTTTCTTGGGACCATTTGCTTCGAGAACAGTTTTTTCTGCCCTTCACTCTGAGGAGTGTCTGTTTTTGTTGCTGAGCTGTGTTTCTTGCATGCAGCAAGCTTCTTTTTCCTTTTCAAGTCTGTTAGCCTGTTTCTGTTTAAAGGGGAATCAAGTCTGCCGATATTGAGAGATATTAAAGACCAATGATTGTTAGTTCCTGTTATTTTTGTTGTTGGAGATGGTATTATGTGTCTGTGATTCTCTTCTTTTGGGTTTGTTGTGACATAAGTAATTTCTTGTGGTTTCTTGGGTGAATGTTTCCTTGTGTTGAAGATTTGCTTTTAGTATCATCTGTAGGGCTGGATTAGTAGAAAGGAATTGTTTAAATTTGGTTTTGTCATGGAATATCTGGGTTTCTCCATCTGTGATTTTAATGGTTTGTATATGCTTGGTTCAGGGAGTGGCACTATTAGAAGGTGTGGCCTTGTTGGAGTAGGTGTGCCACTGTGGACGTGGGCTTAAGATCCTCACTCTAGCTGCCTGGAAGTGAGTATTTTCCTAGCAGCCTCCAGATGAAGATGTAGAACTCTCAGCTCCTCCTTCACCATGCGTACCTGGTAGATTGCTGCCGTGCTCCTACCTTGATGATCATGGACTAACCCTCTGAACCTGTAAGCCAGACCTAATTAAGTGCTGTCCTTTATAAGACTTTCATTGGTCATGGTGTCTGTTCACAGCAGTAATGACAATGATGATTGAGAGTTTTGCTGGATATAGTATCCTGGGCTGGCATTTGTGTTCTCTTAGTGTCTAGATGATATCTGTTCGGGGTCTTTTGGCTTTTAGAGTCTTTGTTGAGAAGTCTGGTGCAATTCTAATAGGTCTGCTTTCATATGTTACTTTTAATATCCTTTCTTTGTTCTGTGCATTTAGTGTTTAGATTAGGGAAGTTTTCTTCTATGATTTTTTTGAAGATGTTTGCTTGCCCTTTGAATTGGGAATCTTCATCTTTTATTCCTATAATTTTTAGGTTTGGTCTTTTCATTGTGTCCCAAATTTCCTGGATGTTTTGGATTAGGAACTTTTTACCCTTTCTATTTACTTTGACAGATGTCTTGATATCTTTTCTTGTATCTTCTATGCCTGAGCTTCTCTCTTCCATCTCTTGTAGTCTCTTGGTAATGCTAGCATCTGCAGATCCTGATCTCTTTCCTAGGTTTTCTGTCTCCAGGGTTACCTCTATTTGTGATTTCTTTATTTTTTTCTATTCCCATTTTAGGTCTTGTATCATTTTGTTCAATTTGTTCATCTGTTTGATTTTGTATTTTCCTGTATTTCTTTAATGGATCCATTTATTTCCTCTTTAAAGGCTTCTACCTGTTTGCCTGTGTTTTCCTGTATTTCTTTAATGTAGTTATTGATATCCTCCTTAAAGGCCTCTATCATCTTCATGAAATGGAATTTTAGGTCAGAATCCTGCTCTTGAGGTATCCAGAGCTTGCTGTGGTAAGAGAACTGGGTTGTTGATGGTTCCATATTTTACTGGCTCCTGTTGCTTATGTTCTTATGCTTGCCTTTTGCCATCTGTTTATTTCTGGTTTTAACTGGCCTGGGTTTCTCAAACTGTCGCAGGCCTCCTTGGAGGCAGGTAGAGCTGTGTGACTTGTGTTAGAGCAGGGCTCCTGTGTCCCTGGTTAAAGCAGCCCTCCTGTTTCCCTGTGTGACCCTAGTTAGGACAGACCTCCTGGGAGACAGGCTGGCTCTGGGTTCTTCGAGCAGGCATGTTAATTTGTGTTCCTGGTTATGACAGAAAGACCTTCTGGGAGACAGGTTGGCTGTTTTCCTGGTTTTTACAGACCTCCTGGGAGACAGGTATGCTGTGCTCTGGATTATGAGAGAAAGGTAACTTATGGGGTCAGGGAGTGGACCAGGCTGTCTGACCCGCCATAGATAGGTTCAGTTGGTACTCTGCAGTTGTAATGAAAAGCAGCAGTGTAAATAAGCACAGCTTTGTGCTGATTATGAAAATCTTGCAATAGCATTTATCTCAATGTCAGTTTGATGATCATAATGTACACAACATTCCTTTAAGAAACAGGTGGTTTGAATTGGTATGCCCTGCATAGAATTATGTGTTTTAATGCTTGGCCCATAATGATTGATACTATTAGGAGGTATGGCCTCGTTGGAGTAGGTATGGCCTGGTTGGAGTAGGTGTGGCCTTGTTGGAGGAAGTTTGTTACTGTGGAGGTGAGCTTTGAGGTCTTCTATGCTCAAGCTATGCCCAGTGATACAGTATCGCCTTCTGTTGCCTCAGGATTAAGATGTAGACCTCTCGACTCTTGTCTCCAACAACATACCTGCCTGTATGGCACCTTGTTTCCCTCTATGACAATAATGGACTAAACTTAAGAGTTACTGTGGTCATGGTGTCTCTTTACAGTAATGGAAACCCTAACAAAGACAGAAGCAAAACAAGAAGCTGGCATTGGTGGCAGATACCTTTAATCCTAGCATTCAGGAGATAGAGGCAGACAGGTCTCTAAGAGATGGATGCTAGTTTGGTCTACAGAGTGAGTTCCAGGACAGCCAGGAAGGTTTCTCTTTCTATGAAGAGAAACTCGGTCTCAACACGCCCCCCCCCCCCAAAAAAAAAAAGAATGAATTGAGACTAGGAAACAATGTGGTAATTAATGTTACAATTTTAGTCATATACATGTGAGACCATTATGTAGAACTGTCTATCCACTTAGTTTCTTATTACCTAATTATTGTAAAAGGTATATACATTGGTAAGGAGATTAATGAATATCTAAGATCTTTTATAAGCAAATCATGCATATTAAAGCTAGTGTCCCTTATATACTTATATTGACTTTTCCTAGTTTAGTTAGAGGAACAGTTCATGAAAAGAAAAGAAGGCTCTTGTGGTTGACAAGCCTGAATCCCTATACCTATTTATCTATGAAACAAATGATTCAGTTATTTATGCAGTGTAAAAATCTTTTATTTGTTATCCTTCATTTAATAGGTATATCATCTGTCACTCTGGATACAAGCCATGTGAGGATAAGCAATATAAAAAGAAGCAATGTGCCCCTGTCTCTCCCAGAACAATTAGACAATGTGTAGTAGTCCCCACTGTGAGAAGACATGATGACTGTGATACAGATTTACAGTTAACTGGTTTTCCAACTTCCATGGCAGCCCATCATCAAACTAACACTGGAGAGAAACCTTATGAGTACAAGGAATGCAGAAATTCATCTGTCCATATTGGTTCACTTTGTACCCATCATGTGACTCACAAAATAGGGAAATATTATGCATATAACCAGTGTGGTAAAACCCTGAGTTCTTCCAGTTCTCTTCTAGGATGTGAAAAAATTCTGGTGGGAAAAGGAAGTGATAAATTTGAGTCATGTACTAAAGGCTTTAACCATCATAGGTATCTTCAAACACATAAAAGAACCAATAGTGAAGAGGATCTCTATGAATATAATCAACATGATAAAGACTTTAGATCTAATTCATCTGTAAAATTACACAAAAGAACTCATTTGGAAATTGAGCTTTATGAAGATAATCAAAGTGATAAAGCCTTTGCAACTCATACTAGAGAGAAAAGGTATGGATATGATCAATGTGGTAATAATACCTTTGCCTGTCTTAGTTGTCTTCAAATACATGAAAGAATTAGTTTGGAGAAACCCTTTGAATGTAATCAATGTAGTAAAGCTTTTGCATATAAAAGTCATCTTCACAGACATGAAAAGATTCATACTGGAGAGAAACCCTATGGATGTAATCAGTGTGGTAAAGCCTTTGCATATAACAGTTATCTCCAAAGGCATGAAAGAAGTCATACTGGAGAGAAACCCTATGAATGTCATCAATGTGGTAAAGCCTTTTCACGTAACAGTCATCTTCACCGGCATGAAAGAAGTCACACTGGAGAAAAACCATATGGATGTAATAAATGTGGTAAAGCCTTTGGGCGCAACAGTAATCTTCAAAGGCATAAAAGAAGTCACATTGGGGAGAAACCTTATGGACATAAACAATGTGATAAAGCCTTTGCACAGAAGAGTCATCTTCACAGTCATGAAAGAAATCTTACTGGACAAAAGC
>NC_034598.1:46581041-46592848 GCF_900095145.1 Mus pahari
TGGGGAGAAACCTTATGGACATAAACAATGTGATAAAGCCTTTGCACAGAAGAGTCATCTTCACAGTCATGAAAGAAATCTTACTGGACAAAAGCCCTGTGAATATAATCAAAGTGGTAAAGCCTTTGAACAGAATAGTCATCTTTTCCATCATGAAATAAACCATACTCGAGGAAAATCCTATGGATGTAGTCAATGTGGTAAAGCCTTTGGGCGTTACAGTAATCTTCGAAGGCATGAAAGAAGTCACACTGGAGAGAGACCTTATGAATGTAATAAATGTGGTAAAGCCTTTGCACAAAACAGCCATCTTCATAAGCATGAAAGAAGTCACACTGGGGAGAAACCCTATGAATGTAATCAATGTTTGAAAGCCTTTGCATGTAAAAGTAACCTTCACAGGCATGAAAGAAGACATACTTGAGAGAAACACTATGGTTCTAACAGTGTGGTGAGGTCTTTTTACAGAATAGTCATCTTCATAGGCATGAAAAAGTCATACTGAGCCAAAAGCTTATGCATTTAATCAATGTGATATAGCCTTTGCATGTTGTAGCAACTTTCAGAAGCATGACAGAATTCATGCTTGTAAAAAGTCATAAACCTAATGAGTTAGGTAAAGACTGTATTCCACATACATTTTTCCCATTGAGCTATCTCTCTGGGGCTTGAGTAAGATTAGTAGAAACAGTTCATCATTAAAATAATGTCTCATTTACAAATTGTAAACATATTGTCATCCAAGGATTCAGGAACAATTTGAATAATAAAATTAATTACAAGTGAAACTGATATTTATGTAGTCATTCATTATTTTTTGGGGGTTGTGGGTCTCCCCTTCCTTGGAGGTCACTAGCACCAGGCCATGATGGTGTGATGTACAGGATTTGGAATGTCATGGATAGAGGCAGGTGGATTTCTGAGTTTGAGGCCAGCCTGGTCTACAAAGTGAGTTTCAGGACAGCCAGGGCTACACAGAGAAACCCTGTCTCGAAAAACAAAAAACAAAAACAAAAAGTAGAAAAAGGAATATTGTAGAAATGCTGGATGACTTTTGGGATCAGCTACAGTGAGGCAATTCTACTTTATTCAGGATGAGAAAGGATTATGTAGATCTTAGTGAGTGGGTAGGGATTTCCAAGAGTGGTGGTGGTGTACATTACTGTCTAGGGCTGAAGTGCTGGGAATGCTTTATTTGCATGAAGAGAAATTTCAAGAACTTTATTGGTATAAAAGAAATTGAACAATATATCATGTGACCATAGACTATGTAACTGTCATCAGAGGTGGGAAAAGTAGAGATTGTGTGTCAGGGCTTGTATGTAGGCTATGGGCAGGGAGAGAGCAGTCCTCACTCCTGCCAGTCTAAGGCTAAGATTTTTGGGGTGTGGAGCATGTCTCAATCTCGCTCTTGTTTCAGGTCAGGTTCCCTGGTTATACATTCTCATAGCTCATGTTAGTTTATTTTGAGGACTAAGTATTTGTTCTTAATATTTTCTCAGAAACAAAAATGAATGCCAGAGAATTGTTTCTGGGAGTAAAGGTCATTGCAACAAAGTTTGATGATCTCTTGCAAAATTTTCTCTGATTACTACGCTTGGATTGTATGCACCATCATACACTAGAATTTCATACATATTTTTGAAATGGAAACAAGGGGCAGTGAGCTCCCTTAGTGCACTTAGATGCTTGGTGCCAAGCTTGATGAACTTGGTTTTCCTTAGTGAGAACTTTGAGGAACTATACAGTAAATACCTGTGAACTGCCCTCGGATTGGCACATGTGCATCACAGCATACACTTATACAGTAAAATAGTTTTAAAAGATTTATTCATTTCTTTTATGTATATGTGAGTATACTGTCACTGTCTTCAGAAGAGGGCATTAGATCCCATTATAGATGGTTGTGAGCCACCATGTGGTTGCTGGGAATTACACTGAGGACCTTTGGAAGAGCAACCAGTGTTCTTAACCGCTGAGCCATCTCCATCCTAAAATTTTTTAAAGAAATAAAATTTGCAAAGCAATTAATCAAAATATCGAGAGCATAGGAAACAGTTTACCAGCTGAAATTAATACATTGAAAAATTCCAAGTTGTATTACTGTTCAATAAAATATGATGGTTTATTCCTGTTTAAGTCTTACATTGTCCTTTTATTGTTTGATTTAAAGATAGGTTATTCATATATATAATCTTACCTAGTCATAGTATTGTGTCCTAGTTAGGATTTTACTGCTATAAATAGATACCATGACCAAGGGAACTCTTACAGCTTACAAGTTCAGAGGTTTAGTCCATTATCATCAAGGCAGAAGCATGGCAGCATCCAGGTAGGCATGGTGTGGGAGGAGGTGAGAGTTCTACGTCTTTTTCCAAAAGCAAATGAGAATACTGGTTTCCACATGGTTAGGAGGGGAGGGTCTTAAGGCCCATGCCCACAGTGACACACTTGCTCCAATAAGGGCATACTGCCAAATAGTGCTACTCCCAGGGCCAAGCATATCAAAACTACCACATATTACATACTTGTAATTTCATCACCTATCACCAATCTGCCCCATATAGTGAGTTTTTAGGATGCCCATAATTATGTAAAAAGATCCTGTCCAAAAAAAAAAAAAAAATCCAAAAATGGTGTTTGGAAAGACTGTTGCTTACACACATGGAAATTCACAACTGTCTATAAGTTCAGATTTGGGATATATAACACTCTCACACAAGATATAAATGCAAGCAAAACAACTATGCATGCAAAATAAAAATGACTTTTATAAAGCATATATCCCATTGTGCAACTTTTCCTAATATAATATGAACCCATCTCTACACAAAATCTTCCATTGTCTTTACTCACAAATAAAATAAGCACCAATATGTAGTCTCCATTCACCAACAGAGTGAATCCCATTCAGTCCTTCAATGCCTAAACAGCAATGACTTTCATCACCTACAAGTCGGATAAGGCAGAATGAGTAAAGGGGCATTTTCATTTTCTGCATTATAATGACATGTTTGGGAGCTGGAGAGTTGAGTCTATGGTAATTCTGTTGTTGGGTATCCAAGTTTGGTTCCTAGCACTCACATCATCTGACACAGAAGTATCTATAATTCCTGGTCCATGACATCTGATGAACTTTTCTGCCTTCCTTGGGAACCTGGTATTATTATGTTGTAAAAATAAATAAATAAAAATTATATATGTACATATATATATGTATATATATATATATATATATATATATGTGTGTGTGTGTGTGTGTGTGTGCATGTGTATGTGTGTGTACATATTTGTGTGTTACTCTATTTTTAAAAGGGTTTTTTTCATGTGTATTTTTGTTACTTTTTAATTAAAATTAAATATATTTAATTAATGTATATTGGAACACTGTACTGAATGGTGGCAAGAGGAGAGTTCTGAGTGCTTATGTGAACACTCAAAGAAAACAAGACTGTTTTGATTTAGATTTCTTAAGACAGTATTGAGCTGGGCATGATGGCACATGCCTTTAGTCCCTGCACTTGAGAGGCAGAGGCGGGTGGATTTCTGAGTTCAAGGCCAGCCTGGTCTACAGAGTGAGTTCCAGGACAGCCAGGGCTACACACACACACACACACACACACCACACACACACAAGACGGTATTGTTCCTGGATTGTTTTGTAAATGTATGGGCTTTTCTATACCTGTTCTAGCTCCCAAATAATGAAATGGAAACCTATTAGTTTTATTATAAACTTCTGTCATAGCTGAGCAGATTCTCTATTAGCTCAATCTAAATTTACCAACCTAATCTTGACACTGGCCTACTTCCCAGACTCATGGCCTGTTACCTACCATCTTAGTGGTGGTGTGGCTGTTCCTGCTCTATCCATGTCCTCATGGCAAGTCCCTCATCACCAGTCCCCTCTCCCTGCTTCTTCACTGGAATCAGAAGTACCACCTTACACTCACTTGCCTACGAATTTGGGTGTTCAGCTTTTAACCAATCACAAGTGATGGAGAACAATTTTTATACAACATTGAGACAGGAGATGCTTCATAGAAATGTCAATGTCCTGACTGCAAGACTTCAACCAAATTTCCTGGTACAGAAATAAACATTTGAATATGCAGTGCACAAAATAATGTGGTTTTTTTTTTGTTTGATTATTTTTGTTTTGTTTCCTCCAGTATACCAGTTAGAGCTGAGTTTAATCCCTATTACTCATTATTGGTTGCTGTTATTCAATTAAAAATTTAAACTATCCTTTATATACTTCTGTGGAAAAATATTTTTGTTCCACATGACTTGTTTTTGTGATTTTGTGATTTGTTTTGTGATCTAACTTGAACATATAAGACCTTTACTCAAATGACCTTTCTTAAACATCAAAGTTTAAAGTCTGGGCCTTTAATAAAGCTGGCCATTACATGAGACTTTGATCTTCCTAACTTAATGACTCCATCATTCTTCCAGGTCCCACCATCTCTAGAAGAGGCTTTGAACAGTATCCAGAAGTCAGGTAGAACATAAGAGAATGAGACCCTCAGAGAAGGAGGTGAGTGAGAAGGATGGAACAGATCTAGGGAAGTCTTTGAGCTAGTATATTATTATTATTATTTTAGTAGGAATACAATTATTAAAACTACAACTGTTAGATTACTTGTAAATTGTTTAGAACTCTTGGTTTCCAGAAGATGGAACTTTAGATGAAGAAGTATTGAAAAGATATTGAAAGGACATATAAATTAGAGGAAAAGACCCCTGTTCAAGTTTGGACCACTTATTAATGTGGACTGTTAACAGGACAATTAAGGAAGATAAGGATACCAATTATGAATAAATAACAGAGGGTTTCATGAATAAATATAAATGTTATTATCAAACTTTAAAATTGGCAGAAGAAGCAAATAAGATGGATTTCTTTATACAGGCAAAATCTATTCAGGTGATGGCTCCGTCATCTTCCTAACTGGAGTTTCCTTTAGATACATAAACAAAACAAAACAGAACAGAACCCTGGAACATGTATTTGTTGAGTAGTTTACTAATCAATCTAATTTTGAATTCTCTCCATTTTGATTAGAATGTAGTGTCTGTGAAAAAGCTAACTTCATTTCCCAATTCCTTTCTGGCCTCATGAACTGAGACTGGTATTTCCAGTGCAAATTAAGCAAAATCAAAAATAAATTAACATTTAATTATGCACTAATCAATCTATTTAAAACTATAGAAGGAGAGACAGCATTGGGTAGTTCTTGCACATTTTTTTTTTGAGAGTCAAAAATAGTTATAGGTATTTGAATTCAAACCAAAATAGGCCTTTGTGTGTCATGTGGATTCATCATTGAGTCTAAAAATTACTCATTTTTCTACTAAAATGTGTCCTACAAGAATTATAGCACAAAAGGATAAAGTTTGGGGATGAATTTATTTACACCATAATGGTTAGAAAATATGAACTAGACAGTGAGAGCTTTACAGACTCATTTACCTTAATTCACAGCTTTTCCTAAAACTAATCATTTAATAGTTTAGTTAGTTCTGAGGAACCGCCATATTGATTTCTGACGTGGTTTGTACCATTTTGCAATCCCACCAGCAATGGAGGAGTATCTTTCTTTCTTGACATCCTTGACAGCATGTGTTGTCACTTGAGTTTTTGATCTCAGCCATCCTGATTGGAGTAAGGTGGACTCCCAGAATTGTTTTGATTTGCATTTCTCAGATGATCGAGGACTTTGAACATTTCTTTAAGTACTTCTCTGCCATTCAAGATTCCTCTGTTGTGAATTCTCTGTTTAGCTCTATACCCCATTTCTTGATTAGGTTGTTTGGGTTTTTGGAGGTAGGTTCTTGAGTTCTTTATGTATTTTGGACACTAGCCCTCTATCAGATACAGGGTTAGTGAAGATTTTTTTTTTTCCTAATCTGAAGGTTGCCGATTTGTCTTTTGCTTTAACAGAAGATTTTCAGTTTCATAATGTCCCATTTATCAATTGTTAGAGCCTGAGCCTTTGGAATTATGTTCAGGAAATTTCCACCCATGCCAATGTGTTTGAGGCTCTTTTCCACTTTCTCTTCTATTATATTCAGTGTATCTGGTTTTCAGCTGACATCTTTGATCTACTTGGACTTGAGCTTTATGCAAGGTGACAAATATGGATCTATTTTCATTCTCCTATATACAGACTACTAGTTATACCAACACTGTTAATCAAAGATTCTTTTATCCACTGTATGTGTTTGGCTTCTTTGTCAAAAATCAAGAATACACACACACACACACACACACACACACACACAAGGCTGGGCAGTGGTGGCACACGCCTTTAATCCCAGCACTTGGGAGGCAGAGACAAGTGGATTTCTGAGTTTGAGGCCAGCCTGGTCTACAAAGTGAGTTCCAGGACAGTCAGGGCTATACAGAGAAACCCTGTCTCGAAAAACCAAAACCAACCCCCCCTCCCAAAAAAACAAAAAACAAAACAAAAAAAAACAAACAAACATCAAGAATCCATAGGTGTGTGGGTTTAATTCTGGGTATTTGATTCTATTCCATTGATTGACCTGTCTGTCTGTGTACCAATTCCATTTGGGTTTTAGCACTATTGCTCTGTAGTACAGCTTGAGGTCAGGGATGGTGATTTCCCCAGAAGTTCTTTTTCAGGATTGTTTTGGCTATTTTGGGCTTTTTGTTTTTCCATATGAAGTTGATAATTGCTCTTTCTATGTCTTTGAAGAATTGTGTTGGATTTTTGAGGGGATTGCATTAAATCTGTTGATTACTTTTGGTAGGAAGGCCATTTTCTTTTTTATTAGATATTTTCTTTATTTACATTTCAAATGTTATCCCCTTTCCTAGTTTCCCCTCCAAAAATCCCCTATCACCCCCGCAACCCACCCACTCCCACTTCCTGGCTCTGGCATTCCCCTATACTAGGGCATAGAATCTTCACAGGACCAAGGGACTCTCCTCTCATTGATGACCAATTAGGCCATCCTCTGCTACATATGCAGCTAGAGTCATGAGTCCCACCATGTGTTTTCTTTGGTTGGTGGTTTAGTCCCAGGGAGCTCTAGGGGTACTGGTTGGTTCATATTGTTCTTTCTATGGGGCTGCAAACCCCTTCAGCTCCTTGGGTGCTTTCTCTAGCTCCTTCATTGGGGACCCTGTGCTTCATCCAATGGATGGTTGTGAGCATCTACTTCTGTATTTGTCAGGCACTGGCGGAGCCTCTCAGGAGATAACTTTATCAGGCTCCTGTCAGTTCTTGTTGACATCTGCAATAGTGTCTGGGTTTGGTGGTAGTTTCTGGGATCCCCAGGTGAGGCAAAATGGATACAGAAAATGTGGTACATTTACACAATGGAGTACTATGTAGCTATTAAAAACAATGAATTTATGAAATTCTTGGGCAAATGGATATATCTGGAGGATATCATGCTTAGTGAGGTAACCCAATCACAATAGAATACACATGATATGCACTCACTGATAAGTGGATATTAGCCCAGAAGCTCAGAATACCCAAGATACAATTTGCAAAACACATGAAACTCAAGAAGAAGGAGGACCAAAGTGTGGATACTTCATTCCTTCTTAGGAAGGGGAACAAAATACCCATGGAGGAAGGAGTTACAAAGTTTGGAGCAGACTTAAGGAAGTCCATTTTCACTATGTTAATCCTACCAGTCCATGAGCGTGGACTATCTTTCCATCTTCTGAGGTCTTCTTCAATTTCTTTTTTCAGGAATTTGAAGTTCTTATCATACAGATCTTTCACTTGTCTTGTAAGAGTTACACCAAGATATTTTATACTATTTGTGGCTATTGTGAAGGTGTTGTTTCCCTAATTTTTTTCAGCCTGTTTATAATTTTTATAAAGGATGAGACTGATTTGTTTGAGTTAATTTTATATCTAGCCACTTTGCTAAATTTGTTTATCAGCTGTAGGAGTTCTCTGGTAGAATTTTTAGGGTCACTTATGTATCATATCATCTGCAAACAGTACGACCTTGTCTTCTTCCTTTCCAAGTTGTATCCCTTTGATGTCCTTTTGTTGTCTAATTGCTCTAGCTAGAACCTTGAGTACTATATTGAATAAATAGAGAGAAAGACTAGGCAACCTTATCATGTCCCTGATTTTAGTGTATTGCTTCTAGTTTCTCTCCATTTAATTTGATGTTGGCTGCTTGTTTACTGTGTATTTCTTTTATTATGTTTAGGTATGTGCCATGAATTCCTGATCTCTACAAGACTTTTAACATAAATAGGTGTTGTATTTTCTCAAAGGCTTTTTCAGCATCTAATGAGATGATCATGTGGATTTTTTTTGAGTTTGTTTTTATATTGTATTATATTGATGTATTTTCATATATGAAACTATCCCTGTATTGCTTGGATGAAGTCTATTTGATTGTGGTGAATGATGTTTTCGATGAGTTCTTGGTTACAGTTTTCAAGAATTTTATAGAGTATTTTGACATTGGTATTCATAAGTGAGATTGGTGTGAAGTTCTTTTTGTTGGTTTTTGTGTGGTTTGAGTATCAGAGTAACTGTGGCTTCATAGAATGAATTAGGTAGTCTTCCTTCTGCTTCTCTATTGTGGAATAGTTTGGGTAGTATTGGTATTAGCTCTTCTTTGAAGGTCTGGTAGAATTCTGCACCAAAACCACCTGGCCCTGGGCTTTTCTTTGTTTGGGAGGTTTTTGATGACTATTTCTATTTCCTTAGGGGTTGTGGGACTGTTTAGATAGGTTACCTAATCTTGATTTAACTTTGGTATCTGTCTAGAAAACTATCCATTTCATCTAGATTTTCCAGTTTTGTAGAGTACGTGCTTTTGTAGTAGGTTCTGGTAATTTTTTTTTAATGTCCTCAGGTTCTATTGTTATGCATTCCTTTTAATTTCTGGTTTTATTAATTTGGATACTGTCTCTGTGCCTTTTAGTTAGTTTGGCTAAACGTTTATCTATCTTACTGATTTTCTCAAAGAACCAGCTCTTGATTTTGTTGATTCTTTGCTTTCTTCTATTTGTTTCTAACTGGTTGATTTCAGTCCTGAGTTTGACTGTTTCCTGCTGTGTACTCCTCTTGGGTGTGTTTGCTTCTTTTTATTCTAGAGCTTTCAGGAATGCTGTTAAGTTGCTTGTATGGGATATCTCCAATTTCTTTATGAAGGCACTTAGTGCTATGAAATTTCCTCTTAACACTGCTTTCATTGTGTCCCATAAGTTTGGGTATGATTCGTCTTCATTTTCAGTGAATTCTCTAAAGCCTTTGATTTTTCTATATTTCTTCCCTGACCAAGTTATCATTGAACAGAGAGCTATTCAGTTTCCATGAGTATGTGAGCTTTCTGTTGTTTTTGTTGTTACTGAAATCTAGCCTTAGTCCATGGTGATCTGATGGAATGTATGGGATTATTCCAATCTTCTTGTATCTGTTAAGGCTTGTTTTATGTCCAATTATATGACAATTTTGGAGAACGTTCCATGAGGTGCTGAAAAGAAGGTATATTTTCTTGTTTTGAGGTGAAATGTTTTGTACAGATCTGTGGATTCCAGTTAGTTTATAACTTCTGTGAAATTCACTGTGTCTCTTTTTAGTTTCCATTTCAATGACCTGTCTTTTGGTAAGAGTGGGGTTTTGAATAGTCTCCCACTATTACTTTGTAAGGTTCAATATATGTTTTGAGCTTAATGTGTGTCATGAATGTGGGTGCCTTTGTGTTTGTGGCATAGATGTTCAGAATTGAGTCTTTGTCTTGGTAGAAGTTTTCTTTGATGAATACTTCCCAATCTTGTTTGATAATTTTTGTTTGAGAGTCTATTTTATTAGACATTAGAGTGGCAACTCCAGCTTGTTTCTTGGAACCATTTGCTTGGAGAACTTTTTTCCAGCCTTTTACTCTGAGGTAGTGTCTGTCTATGTTACTGAGTTGTGTTTCTCGTATACAGCAAGATGTTGGATCCTGTTTATGTTTCTACTCTGTTAGCATTTGTATTTTTATGGGGAACTGAATCCATTGATGTTGAGAGATGTTAAAGACAGATGATTATTAGTTTCTCTTTTTTTTTTTTTTTTTTTTTTTTTTTTTTTTTTTTTTTGCTGGAGGTGATATGATGTGTGTGTGGTTCTCTTCTTTTGGATTTGTTGTGAAATGTTTAGTTTCTTGTGTTCTATTGGTTGTAAATATATTCTTGTAGTTCCAAAGGGTGCAGTTACCCTTTTTGTGTTAGGGATTTGTTTCTACTATCATCTGTAGGATTGGATTAGTAGAAAGATATTATTTAAATTTGGTTTTATCATGGAATATCTTGGTTTCTTGATCTACGATGACTGAGAATTTTGCTGGGAATAGTATCCTGGGCTGGCATTTGTGTTCTCTTTGGGTCTGGATAACATCTGTCCAGGATCTTCAAACTTTTAGACTCTCTGTTAAGAAGTCTGGCATAATTCTAGTAAGACTCCCTTTATATGTTACTTGGCATTTTCCCCTATATCTTTTAATATCCTTTCTTTGTTCTGTGCACTTAGTGTTTTGATTATTATGTGACTAGAGGATTTTCTTTTCTGGTCCAATTTATTTGCCGTTCTGTAGTCTTCTTGTACATTTATGGTCATCTCTTTCTTTAGGTTAGAGAAGTTTTCTTTTATGATTTTGTTGAAGGTATTTTCTGGCCCCTTGAGCTAGAATTCTTCACCCTCTTCTATTCCTATTATTCTTTGTTTTTATTGGATATTTCCTTTATTTACATTTCAAATGTTATCCCCTTTCCCTGTTTCCCTTCCTCCCGGAAACACCCTGTCACATCCTCCCTCCCCCTGCTTCTATGACGGTGTACCCCACCCACACAGCCACCCACTCCCACCTCCCATCCCTTGATTCCCCTATACTGGGGCATCTATCAAGCTTCATAGGAACAAGGACCTCTCTTTCTACTAATGCATGACAAGGCCATCCTCTGCTACATATGCAGCTGGAACCATGTGTACTCCTTTTTTGATGACTTAGTCCCTGGAAGTTCTGAAGGTTCTGGTTTGTTGATATTGTTGTTCTTCCTATGGGGTTGCAAATCCCTTCAACTCCTTCAGTCCCTTCTCTAACTCTTCTATTAGGGACCCTGCGCTCAGTCCAGTGGTTGTTTGCTAACATTCATCTCTGTATTTGTAAGGCCTTTCAGGTGACAGCTGTATCAGGCTTCTTTCAGCAAGCACTTTTTGATATCCACAGTAGTATCTGGGTTGGTAACAGTATATAGGATGGATCCCCAGGTGGGACAGTCTCTGGATGGCCTTTCCTTNAGTCTCTGCTCTACACTTTATCTCTATATTTGCTTCCATGAGTATTTTGTTCTCCTTCTAAGAAGGACCGAAGCACCCATACTTTGGTCTTCCTTCTTATTGAGCTTCCTGCGGTCTGTGAATTGTATCCTGGTTATTTGGAGCTTTTGGATTAGTATTCACTTCTCAGTGAGTGCAAACCATTTGTATTCTTTTATGATTGGGTTATCTCACTCAGGATAATATTTTCTAGTTCTATGCATTTGCCTCCTAAAATTTCATGAATTCATTGTTTTTAATAGCTGTGTAAATGTACCACATTTTCTGTATCCATTCCTCTGTTGAAGGACATCTGGGTTTTTTCTAGCTTCTGGCTATTATAAATAAGGCTGCTATGAATATAGTGGAGCATGTATCCTTATTACATGTTGGAGCATCTTCTGGGTATATGCCTAGGAGTGGTATAGCTGGGTCCTCAGGTAATAAATACTATGTCCAATTTTCTGAGGAACTGCCAGACTGATTTCTAGAGTG
>NC_034598.1:46593368-46604002 GCF_900095145.1 Mus pahari
TCTCTTCCCAGTGATGGCCGATTAGGCCATCTTCTGCTACATATGCAGCTAGAGACACAAGCTCAGGGGGTACTGGTTAGTTCATATTGTTGTTCCAGTTGGTAGCCTTTTTGTCTTATTGACAGTGTCTTTTGCCTTACAGAAGCTTTGCAATTTTATGAGGTCCCATTTATCAATTCTTGATCTTGTAGCATAAGCCAAGCAATGGCTGTATTTAAAGGAAACAAAATTTACTGCCCGTAAGCAAGTATCCAGCACTATTTGGCTAAATTCTGATCCACAAATTATCTGATTTCTGTACTTCAACACATTGTTTGTTTGTGTGTGTGTGTGTGTGTGTGTGTGTGTGTGTGTGTGTACATATGTGTTTGACATAGGATATTTTTGTTGTTCTGGATGGGCAGAAACTCACAATTTGGTCGAGGTTAGTGATGTGTAAATTTCTGGTTTCTTTGGAGACTTACTTGTATCATGTGATTTTTTTTCTGGAAGCTCTTATGAGAGGATGTTTTGGTTAAACAGATGCAGATGAGTGGCATTGCAAAAATCACTACCAGTCAGGTCTTGTTTCAGTACCAAACTGTTCCCAACATAGGAGACAGCTGATCTGACAACACCTCTCCCTTATAAAGAAAAAGGGGAGTTGTGGGGTAGTGAGTTGTGCACAGGCAGCCTGGTCCCTGGTCGAGTGCAGGCTTTGAACCCCAGAGACCCAGCAGGTGACTTTCACCTGCAAGGAATGGCAGGTGTTTGGCCATGGCCCTTGGGCCCTAGCTACAGCCTTCCACAGCTCCCTGCAGAGAGGTGTGTGGTCATCAGTCATGTAGGAACAGCACCAAACCCTCCCACATGCAAATAAGATTTACCCAAGCTCTCAGACCAAGCCAATGAGAAGTAACCATTGTCAGACCCTAACCCACCCCAAAACTGTATAAAAGAATCCTATCCAGAAGGATTAAAGGTGTGCGAGAGAAGCAAGCAGGAAGCAGGAGCAAAGAGTAAGAGGGCATGAGAGGGAGAAGTTGGTCAAACAGCCCCTTTTATAGTGGACTGGGCCTACATGGCTGTTGCCAGGTAACTGTGGAGTCCAGATGGAGTACCAGGGACTTGAGCTGTTGCCCTATGTGACTGATGGCCACAGAATTATGGAGCTGGGGCCTTGTGTCAGGAGCCTGGTGTCTGGGAGCTTGGCAAACTTCCTTCCATTCCTTGCAGGGTTACCTGCTAGGTTTCTGGGGTTTAAACATAGGTCAACCAGAAAATAGGCTGCCTTTCACAGTCCCACAAGAATCCTTGTGAGAGAATGCTCTTGCATTGTTACCCCTTACAATGCTTTGCTGGTCTTCCTTGATCTTCTCTTGTCCTGACTTCATAGAAACACACCAATGAACTTATGGTACTCTGGTTGCTATGTGCCAGTTCTGACTTGTGCTGATCTGGCAGAGCCTTCCAGTTTCTGCTCTATCCTGCTGGTGCTATTGATTAATGTTTGGTGTTCGCTGTTGGACTGGAATGCTGTATCCTGACAATGAAGATTGGAATCACCCCAAAGAACTACTTCTAAACAGGTCCATAATGCCCTTGTCCTATAACCATCTTTATCCCCACCTTTGGTTGATGGGCTAGAAGAGAGGTTGAAGCATTAAAGAACCCTAATTAAAGTAGGTTTTGAAAAATCTAAGCTTACAGGTTAGTCTTGAAATTCCAGTGTTTTTCTTGAAAGGGGTAAGATTCAAGTGAGTTGAATATATTTATTATGTCAAAGTATAAAATCGAGATATATGGCAAGTTCTTCAAAAAGGGGAAAAAAATAAAGGGCACGTGATCAATCCATGGCCTTTATATCAATTCCTGCCTTCAAATTCCAGGACTTGCTTTCCTGTCCAGACTGTTTTTGATGGTGAACAGTGATACAGAAGTATAAACCAGACTACCTCTCCTCCACTCCCTTCTTATTCGATTTATGATTTAAATTTATGTGTAAACTTGTGGTCAACTTTTCACCATGTGATCATGTATTCTGAAAAATGTATAAGTGATAAGAACAAAGAGAGAGAGGGAGAACTGTATAGAGATGAACTGAACTGAACTCAAGAAGAACTTAGAAGTAAGGGCATAGCACTGGGAGTGAAGGGGTGAGAGTAAGGGGATTGGGATTTATTGTTACATCAGAGCAGGAGGAAAAAAGAGCAAGATTAGGAAAAGAAGAGATCCGGGAGAACTTTTTGGAGGCCCTGCGCTTGCTGGGTTAGTGAGGCTATTAAACATGTTTCTCATCCTCCAATAAAATAATTCAGTTCTTCTAAGTCAGAGTACAAGTCTCCAAATCAGGAAGCACTGCATGGTGTCCAGGAGGTGGAAGATGACAGCAGTGAGTGAAATACCTCACTATGAAAACCAGAGGCAATGAGTAGAAACTTTATATCCATTTAATGTAAGACTATTGAGGGACAAAAGCAGAGTTCTGTTCAATATAGGCTACCCTTTTACATTGGCTGTCCTTGATTGTATTTCTGGGGAAGCTTTTCTTCCCTCTGACTGGAAGATCTTAACATGGTGAATATTTACTGTGGAAGACTGATTAATTCAGAAAGATGCCAGGACCAAGCTACCAGAAACCATCCAAATAATGCCCAGAGCTTTTGATGCTCAATTATAGACTATATGTTCTCCTGAGGTATATGGACAAATCAATGCTTTGGCTTTATAAGTAGGGCATAAGTTCTGGATTCTAGAAAAAAATAGAGAAACTTTCTAAAGTTACCCAGTGTCCTGGTGAGCAGTATCAAGATTTCATTTCCCATCTTTTATAGGCAGTCAATCACCTGGTGGTTGATGAGGAGACAAGAATAACTGTAAAACAACATATGAGAATGCTGACGCTACATGCCAGAATCCCATCACTCTTCGAAAAAAAGGATTACATCGTCTTCTCTGTTCATCTTGGATTTCATATGCTAAAGAGTTCTCTCTGCTGCTGCCCTCCAAGGCCAAAGGGTGTGTCAGTTATCACCAGACATCCAAGAAGCAAAATAATGGTAATGTATGTTTTACGTGTGGTCATCTTGTACACTTTAAGTGACAATGTCTGCAAAGATAACAGAATGCTCTTCAGGTCATGATGGCTAAGATTCCAAGTTTATGCTCTCACTATAAAGAAATCATTACGTAAAAGAGTTATGATGCCTAGTGGTTGTGAAGCATGATCTTTGCCTCAGGGAGAGTGGGTGACAGCCCAAGGCACCACCAAAATTTCGAGTGCATCCCATAATAACTCAGAATTATCCTTAGGAGTAAATGTAAATACAACAGCTCTCATTAGTTCATAATAGTCCCATGCACCCAAACATTCCAGGTCAACCTCGGACAGTCCCAGATATTACTTCAGTGCTGCCTCCAGATTGATGCTAACACCAGAAATTAAGTCTGAACCATACCTACTGATAAATTTGGGCATTTGCCACCAGAAGTAGCTCAAATGATTATGGGCAAAAGTAGTGTGACCATGAAGGGATTGCAGATTTTTCTAGGAGTTATGGTTGGAATTATATTGCTCAGATTAACCTGATGACTTCTGCTCCTACTTACGTTTAAACTTTAGGAAAAGGCCAATGAATTGCTCAAATGTTATTTATTCCAGTGCCATTGTTGACCTGGGTAATGTCTGCTTAGGAACAGGGCTCAGAATGTTTTGGGTCCTCAGACATGTGCTGAATGGAATTACTAAAGAGGGACCCACCATGCTTCTATGGATAGTTGGCAAGAAATTTAAGGGATTGCTGGATCCAGGTACCAATATTTCAGTTCTTTCTTATCAATATTGGCCCTCCCACTGGTCTCTTTAGTGCGCTCAAGCAAAGATCTAAGTAGTAGGAGTTTCCCATGGGCCTCAACAAAGTTTAAAAATCATTAATTAGGAAACTGATGAGGGTCAATCAGGTTCTTTTCACATTATAAGTAAGGACGTCAGCCCCATCTAATCTTCTTAGTGGGGAGGTTGCCCCCAAAACCTCCTAACCCAACTGTGACATGAGGGGGGCGCTTAGCTATTCACCAAAGGGTCCTGCATATGAGCTGCAGTGCTGGCAGTTAATTTATGGATTTATGGAAATGGTATGTGAAAAGATGCAGGAAACCACTGAAATTTTAAATCCCATTTATAATCTAATAGGCAAGATTTGGGGTATTTCTCCCAGAGCTGCCACAAAATGTTATACTGATCTGACTCTATAACCTGGCTTTCTGAGGATCCCATTTGAGTGAATGAACAGACCCTTAAAAAAGAAAAAAGTAGCCACCCAGTCATTATTCTTGGAACAACCGTCTATGAAATTCTCCTATTTTGGTGATTAAGAAAAGATCAGAAAAATGTCATTTGCTGTACAATCTAGGTGTTACCCCCTCCCATTGTGGATCATCAGCTGATATTAGTCCATGAGGGCAAAGGGAACAGAAACAATGGCTGGGGAGTTTGGAAGCACTGTCAGTACATATGGAAATGATGACACCAGGACCAGTTGTGCAAATAAAGATGAACTTTACTTGGGGTGATTCAAGGCATACACAATTTTGGGGACAGGAGTGAGAATATCTAGGATGGGCATAGGTCATTGGCTGAAGGTTTATGGGACCAAAAGATGTCATGAACATAGAGATGTATTCCAAGAATCTCAGGTGCTAGCTGAGACTAACTGGTTTTTTATCAGGAGAGAGTTGAACTTGTCATCTAAGGCTATGTTAGACTCTGCATGTATAAGCATGTGGGTTTTTTGACACCTCAGACAAGGTCAGAGAAAGGGGAGCCCCACCAATGTAGGCAGTCTGCCATATTGCACAGAGCTCAGAACACTTGGTAGCATTCGACTTTAATAAGCAGGGTTTTCCCACAGATCTATGTTGAGTAAACACCAACATGGCCCCTTAGAAGAAAAACATATTTGCCACCCAGGAGTTATTCTTGGAACACCTGGAAAAAGAGCATACTATGACAGTCCATGGAATTAATCTATTTTGTGATTAAGAATTGTCAGGAAAATGGCATTTTCTGCAGGATCTATGTTCAGTAAATGCCACCATGAAGGTAATAGGACCTAGGTAACCTACCTCTTATAATGTTAGACTTAGTAGACTGTTTCTACACTATGCCATTGTATCCTAAAGATTGTTAAAAAATGCTTTTAGTTTACTGTCTCTTAACTTGTCTAAAACAATAAAAAGAAATCATTGGGAAATTTTACCTTAAAGAATGACAAGTATCCCAATTTTGTGTCAAAAATTTTTTCCTGCTGCTTTGAAGAGAGTTAGAAAAGTCTTTGCACTTCCTTAATGATATGGATGGTATCCTACTTTCTGCTGAAAATAATAATATTCTAGGAGATTTATTTGCTTGAATGAATATAGAATTAACAAACTATGGATTAACTGCAGACCTCAATACAATTCAACACACTACTCCAATCTTACATCTAGGAAAATTGATAGTCTTCAGCAATCATTCCTCAAGGTGTAGAGATCTTACACTAAATGGTTTTCAAAAACTGCTAAGGGATGGGAATTGAGTTAGATGTATGTTAAAAATTATGACATTATAACTCCAACCTTTATTTGATGTGCTTTACGGGAATATTGATCTTTCACCTCCTAGAGGTGATCTTGCATATTTAGCATTAAAGCAGGGGGAAGTTCACTTAAAAAGGCTCCATTTCTGCATCTCTCTCTCTCTCTCTCTCTCTCTCTCTCTCTCTCTCTCTCTCTCTTTTTTTTTTTTTTTTTACTTTTCCTATGTTGTTAGTTATCTTTTCTCTCAGCATCTTTATGGAATTATTTTGGGATAATGAGCCAATTTATGATTCCATGCTGGTTTATGGTTTTGGAACTGTCTAGGTATGTCTCAGAACAAACAATGATTTGGTCAAGAGCAACTATAAATTTTTTTATTCCTTATGATAAAAACAACTGGAAACTTTAATGTTTGTGTCAGATAACTTATCACTGGCTTTTGCAACATATGCTGCCCCGACCTGAAGGGATAATCAACAGGGACCCAGGGCAAGGGAGTAGGAGAGTGAGAGGGAAGGAGACAGAAAGAATGAGAGCAAGTCAATCATACTGATCAATCTCTAAAAACTTTATTCAGGAGTGGCAATATAAGCATAAGCAAGAGGAGGCTCCAAGGGAGGGGGGAAGAGCCCAAGGGCTCTCTAAAGGTCAGGTAGCAATCTTCAGCTCCTGGAACCAATGGTCGCAGTATCCTCTTTTCCCACAAACATTCTTACTGTTATGACCACGAATGTTCTCTCAGGATTGTTTATGTAAGCTAGAAAATATCCACAAGGCCATGGCTGAGACCATGACTCCTGGCATCTATTCCCTTTTAATTATTTTCATTAAGGCCCCTCAGAACTTGGGTGATCAATAGTCATTTCATCCTTGGATGAATGGGTGTTAACCAGTGGGGGAAGCATTGACCTAATTCCTCCCATGGGTACCATCAGGACCCACAGTCGTGGCTCTTGGTATCTTTTGGGGAGGGGAGGCAGAGCCTTAGAAAAATCCTTAGGATAAGGTTGAAAACAGATACCAACCTCCTTGTAAACTAAGTTTGTCTCATGGGGAATTCAGAGATGGTCTGTGCTAGACCTTCCCCTGTGGTGCTTAGCCTCGCAACCCACGCTGGTGCCCATACTGGATTCATTTTATCAAGAATCAGTATGTACAGGTCTGAATTCTATGCAGCTTCTGAAGGAGAATTATCAACCTCAGGCTCAGCAAGGCCTCTGTCAGCCAAATCAAGTCTATGATAATACATTTGCAAAGGTCTCGATGCCAAGGAATCAGTCTGCTGTTTTATAAAACCAGTAATTCTATTAAAAATAAAAGGCCCCAAAGTTACTACTAATAAAATGCTTATTAAAGGTCCAAGGAGGGGCATCAAGAGGGTGAACATAGAGGATTTCCACCAATTATCATCAGCAGCTGAAAACTGTTTTCTCTGGAGCGCCAACTTAAGTTTATGTAACTGTTGGATTCCTGTTTCCACTATACCTGATTCATTTACATAAAAGCAACATTCTTCTTGCAGAAAGTGACAGGTGCCACCTTTCTCAGCAGTCAGCAAATCAAGTGCTCTTCGATTCTGTAAGGCAACTTGGGAAGGGAAGTTAATCGTCCCTGTAAAGAAGCGAATGACTCAATAGAGGCTTCCACTGCCAACACAAATTGTGGAGATAATTTGGCGGTGGTAAGAAAAGAATGGGTTTAAGTTCCTCCAACCAACCAGGCAGCCACAACAGAGGTTACCGAGGAGATTCAGGCCACTACAGGCAGGAAAAAAACTCCCTTGATTCTAATATCTGGGGGGCTATTCCAGCTCAAATACTCGGTGGGAATTAGCAAGGTCAACTGAGGAACTAGGGTCACGGGAAGAGACAGCAATTCTTTATTTATGTTTTTGGAAAGAATTTTAGTAAAGATACCATTACACCAAAAAGAACTCTTCAGGGGCAAACAGATCCTGACTAGGTGAGCTAGTTTGATTGCACAAATTATCATAGGGACTAATATAGCAGAATTTAAATTGTTTTTGTTCAGGGATCAAAAACAAGGATACTTCAAAAACTGGGGAAAAAGTTTTATGACTGGCACCAGACATCTTAAAAGGGATGGGATAAGGGACGCTGTCAATGGAGGATGTCCTAATGCAGCGTAAAGGAAACAAGCTGAGACATTTCTTTCTATTTTTATTTTTATTTTTATTTTTATTTTTATTTTTATTTTTTTAATGAGACTCCAAGCTGGGGCTCTTTATTTTCAGGGAAGGTTGTGGGTCTGAGAAGCCGTGTGAGTCCAGTACTCCGTAACAGCCACCATGGATCTCTCGCTTTCTCACGTAGGGCCAAGCACCCTGGAGAAATGTGCTTTACCCGGACATGATGTGCTTGACAAAGGCTTCATAGTTGATGCAGCCATTGGCAACCTCATGCCCAGACAACAGCTGTTCCACCTCTGCCTCGCTCATCTTTTCTTCCAGGGTGGCTCGGCACCCATGACCGTGCCGTTCCTTTCTTTGTCAAAGACCCGCAGCCCCTCCACGAAGTCCTCATAGGCGCGGGATGATGTTTTGCAGGATAGGCAGGAACATCTCGAAGTTCAGTGTCTTGGAACTCATCTCTTCAGGCTTGGGTTTGCCCAAAACGCGCAGCACCTCTGTATTGGTGGGGCTCTGGCCCAGCGCCCACAGCACGTTCCCACACTGCCCGTAGGTGATCTTCATCTCTCCCATTGGAGTCCGGTCAAACAATGAAAAGGCCTCTTTGAATTCTTTGATCTGGTCAGCACTGAAGTCTATCTTCACACTCTTTGGGTCAAAGGCAGAGTCCTTGAGGGGCTCAGGAGCTGTGGCTGCAGCTGGAGCAGGGGCTGCAGCCGGCTTGGTAGCCTCCTTAGGCTCGGGCTTCTTGGAAGGCATGGTGCCTTAGGCTCTCCAGTGGAGGTGGGACAGTTTCAGATGCTTAATCCATTATCGTCACTTCAGGGAGCACGGCACGGCGGCATGCATGGTGCTGGAGCAGTAGCCGAGAGCTATATTCTGATCCACAGAACATGAAGTATGGAGGGGCCTGAGACATTTCTTAATCCAGTAATATTGGCAAGTAGCAGGCCCTCACTTAAGAGAGATAGCCAGGAAATGGGTGATGTGTTCACAATGTGGAGAGCTGTGTGCTCAGCTCCTTTTCTTTATTCTGTATTTATTGTTGTTTTAAGAAGCTCATAATTTTTTCCTTGTAAAACTAGGGCAGAAGCGCCTGTAGCTGCACCTCCCACAAAAGCATATGGAGACTTTAGTTCTAAATCTTTAGTAATTAATTTCTCTATTGATGGTGAAATTTCCTCCAGCAGGAATATCTATCAACTTAGTGTTGTTTACTATTACCACAACTTCTAGGCCTTCCCATACTGTTGGATGTAGTAAAGGGAGGATCAGGGATGAAGGCCCAATACAACTTCTCTATCATCATTGTCAGGACACTCTACAAACTCACGATCAGCATCGTTCTTTGTCCCAGCATCAGCATGTCTCATTAACCACTCTGGCAGCTAGCATGGTCCTTCAGCATCCTGCAGAAAAAACACAAACATGCCCTCTTCCCCACACTCAGAGAGTTCCTTGGGATTGAAATTTTAAACTTTTTTGGTGTATGGGGATATGATTCTCCCTTTTTTGTATTCAAGAGCCAATTTTTCAGAATGCAATGTGCATGTTCAACAGTTCCTTTTCCCATGGATTATAAGGAATTCCAGTATTATATTCAATTCCAAATTACTTGTATAAAGTTGTTTCCAGTATAAGCAGGGCCATTATCTTTCTTGATGATTTTAGGCAATCCCATAGCAGTAAAAGCCTGTAAACAATATCAATTACATTTCTAGAAGCTTCTCCTGTATGTAGAGAAGCAAAAATGAGTCCTGAACAAGTGTCAATTTAAGCACGTATATATTTCAATTTTCCAAATTCTGAATAATGAGTTACATCTATTTGCCAAATATGATTGGACATAAGGCCTTGTGGATTAACCCCTAAATGAGGAACTTGAGACAATGTAAGACAATCAAGACATTGCTCTACAATCATTCCAGCTTGCTCCTTAGCAATCTATGTAGGAGCCTTAAGGTATGACTAGAAAGATGAATTTTATTGTGACCACATTTAGCCAAAACAATAGGATCAGAAACTAAAGCTTCTCCTATCAAAGTTTTGTCAATACAATCATTACCTTCAGCTAAAGGTCTGGGAAGATCAGAATGAACTCTTATATGACCAATATAAGTAGGATTTTTCAAGCAAGAATGGTGTTTGTGCCATATCACCTCCAGTAGGATATGTGTGACAAGTTCTACAGACTGAGGCAATTGACCTCAAAAGGTCATGTAGGTTCATGAGTCATATTAAATATCTACAAATGTAAAGGCAAAGAATAATCTTTGTAAGTAACAAATCGTTTTTCAGTGACTCCTTTTACTTGTAAGGCCAACAACCCTTCTGATGTTAAAACTTGAGGAGAGGTAGGAGCAGCACTCCCCCCAAGAATATCAAATAAAGGTTTTAATTCTCCAGTAGTAAGCTGTAAATAAGGAAAAGGCAGAGTAATATCAGCTAACAGCTTTTAAAAATCATTTAAAGTTTTAAAATTGTCCCTACAAATAATTTTATTCTGAGGAAAAGGAGCTTGATTTGTAAGCCTAAAACCTAAATAATTATAAGGATCTTGAGTTTGCACTTTTTCTGGAGCTGTTTATAATCCTTTATCAGATAATGCCTGTTGTAAATTTCTATAACATAGAAGCAAGTCCTGAGGATCTTTCCCTGCTAATAAGATATCATCCATGTATCTCATATAATATATATTATTGGTTATTGCTGTCTATTAGGCTGAATGACTTGTGCCACAAATTTTTGACATAATGTAGGACTGTTAGCTGTGCCTTGAGAAAGAACTATCCATTGATACATTTTCATTGGCTTTTTAAAATTAATAGAAAGAACACTGAAAGCAAATCTTTCACAATCCTGAGGATGCAAAATAATAGTAAAGAAACAATATTTCAAATTGACTACTATTTTATTTTTTTTTTTT
>NC_034598.1:46604013-46654075 GCF_900095145.1 Mus pahari
CTGTCTTCAATAAACTTCCTCGTGTGTTTACAGCTAGTGGTCTCAGCATCCTACTGGGTGCTCGTCCTTCCTGAGACTGGAGCGGGGGGCTCCCTTCGGGGGGTTTTTCACTCAGTGGGACAGTGTAGGGTCACAATTGACACTAAGGCCTGGTACTCCATAAAGGTTCAGTTTTCTTCTTGAGAAAAGCATAGTTCTGCCACATGGACAAGCCTACACAGGGTGATAACTCTTTGAAAAGGAAAAATGCTATTGTGTTGAAGGCTGGCCTGATCAAGCAAGACTTTATATGAAGCCCTCATTAATGGAAAAAATGATATAGCTCTTTCTTAAACTTTGCTTAAACAGAGCCAGTAACAGTCTGGGGCCTAGGCCTTGGGAGCTTTCCCTAAGGCCCCAGTATTCTGAGAATAAAAGAAAGCTTGTTCTTTAATGCCAGGAATATGCTTAGGAGAGCTGGTAATGGTCTGTGCCTTTGGGGAGAGGTTGCTTCAGATTCTGAGAATACAACTCTTTCCACCACATGGGGTTGTGGTTATTAGTTCCATAACCACTGTAGGCTTGATCAGTAATATTCTTGAGATACGGTATATTCTGCTTGTACAGCATTGTTTTATTAGACTTCTCATGAGTTTGTCCCATAGTAGATAGTTTCTGCTAAAAGACCCACAATTTAAGGACTCCATGTTCTTAATCAGGAAATGCGACACCCCAAATTACTCACAAGAAACAGCTTTGATGCAACCTGCAAGAGGACTTTTATTCCAGGTGCACTCTGGGACCCCCAGTTGTATACCACACAGGGTTAGAGGACTGTGGGCTCCAAGTAGCTGGTGGAGGGGATATTTAAAGGAAGAAACCACAACTCAAGGGGGTGGGGAGGGCATTGTTGGAAAATACCAAAAATACCAGTTAAGAGTCATGAGGGAGTGGGAGTAAAGATAGTTTCTATGAGTCTCTAACAATAGCACATTTGCATAGTGGGTTCCAGGAATGGTCTGGGTGGGTCAGAGTGTTCTTTGAATGAACACTCCCAAACCCAGGAAGTGGGTGGGTGGAGGAATGTGTTTTATGATTAGCATGCCTTGGAGCATTGTGTCACAAAGGTCACATTCTCAAGCCTGGGCCTAAATGCCTAGAATTTAATGTTTTTAATGTTTCACTTTTTCACTGCTGACTTCTTAGAAATCTTCCATTTCTTTCCTTTTTTCTCCTGTAAGTAGTATACAATAAGCTATTTTTAGAAGCTTACTTGGCATAAGACATAGATTGTGCAATATCTCCCCACCACAACTTTTATACTTTATACTTCTACTTTTCTTATTTTCTCATCTTCTGACACCACCAAGTTGGGAAACTGTCACTGAGAATGACCTGCTGTTTGAGGGCACTGATGTACTTAAGAAATAATCTTGGGCCAGGCGTGGTGGCGCACGCCTTTAATCCCAGCACTTGGGAGGCAGAGGCAGGCGGATTTCTGAGTTCGAGGCCAGCCTGGTCTACAGAGTGAGTTCCAGGACAGCCAGGGCTATACAGAGAAACCCTGTCTCGAAAAACCAAAAAAAAAAAAAAAAAAAAAAAAGAAAAAGAAATAATCTTGGGAATATCTTTGCTGTGTAAATCTCCCATCTGTCTAAGTGGCTAGACTTGCATACTCCAGTCCAAAGTTATATGTGGAACATGATTTCTGCCTTCAGACCAGAACAGGAGGACCAGTTTACTGTGTACACTGCAAGGTGAAACAGAGTAGGCTGCCAAGGACCAGCCTTGCCTAAGTTCCTGAGAGAAGGGGTGTTTCAGAACAGTGGAAACAAATGACTCAAAATCAAATTGGTGGTGGGGGTGGGAGTGGTTGTCCAAACTGGCGGCCTACGTTCTGCTTGAGTTAGATCTCTAGACAGCTCTCTCTAGTAGTCTTTTTGAGATAGCTAGATGTTCTGGATTGAAGCATCTCCCTCTTTCTGTGTTCTGCTCTAGATAGCATTTTCTTGCTATTCTAAAAAACTCTCTGGTTGAGACAGCTAGCTTTCTGCTCTAGACAGCTCTCTAGTGGAGACAGCTCTCTTTGCTAGTAAAAATTCTAAAAGCTCTCTGGATAGCTCATGTGCTTTTTGACCAAAGTCAGAAAAGTTGCTATGAAAAAATCTAAAAGTAATTCTTGTGTTTTCTGATTAAAATCAGAAAGAAAATAATTCTTAAAGAGCTCTTCAGACAGATTGCTGGATAGCTACTAGAAAACATTCTAAAAGAGACTTATCAGCTCTTTAAGTAATTCCTGGGATTTCTGGCCTGTTAGAAAAAAAAATTCTAAAAGAGACATGAAAAATTTTAAAAGAGCTCATTCTACATGTTCATTCCACATGGACTTTCCAACCAAAATCAATTTTTTTCACTCTCTCTAGAGAAAAATCCTAAAAAGACAAACCTGCTGTCATTTTCTGCTAGCTCATCTCATGCAGACCAAAAGCCCAGGTTTTCTTTTTATTTACATATCAATTCAGTTATCTATTCCAGGATCCCTTTAGATGACCAGGAATCAGCATTCCATGACCTTAGCCTCTTAACTCTAGTCTTAAAGAGACATCAAGCATAAACCCAGACAAAAAGATAGCTGGATGGAACTCCACCCCAGAATTACCATTCCGACCACACCTGGACCTAAATTCACTCTGCACCAGGCTGACCTTGAACTCAGGAATCTGCCTGCATTTGTACCTGCCTGTCTTTGTATCTTTCTACAAGCTAGCTCATAGTGTAGCTGTCTCTGATCCTTTAGATCTGTGAAACTCCTTATACAATTCATACTGAATCCTTATATTTTTGCATAGTTGAGAAATTATTTATTTTCAAATTCATGTTTCTAGAGTTCTTTTCCACAGCCTTAAGTGCTTTCATGAAGGCCCCAGTGTTTACCATGTTGCTAAAAACAGACACACCATCGACTACCGGACTGCAGTTTCTAATTATCATGGAGTCATTATCAGGGAGGACATTCGTCAAAGGAATGTGAAAATATGTGCGTTAGTATGCAAACAATCCTTATGCCCATACCAGTCATCTACACTCATGGAGACCCAAGCCTACTGACCCTGTTCCAGGGGCAGGAACCATGTCATTCCACTCCTACTGAGGCCATACTGGGCCCAGCACTAACCAAAAGCCAGATCATAAAGTTTAAGGGAGTCAGCTACAGGGTTCTCCATTATGAAGAAGGACCTGATTCAGGTAGGAGGAGTAATTTTGTAATTTCCAAGTATGTATTGATTCATGCATGTGAATAAAAACAGAACAGATTGGTGGGTGGACACTTGGGTAGGGTAGCTTGAGCCAGAGAATATTGAATTTCCAATTAAGGGGCTGTCTTATGTAGCTATGTGTAATCCTTGTTGACACAGTTAAGTCAGCTCAGAAATTTGAAACACATGCCATTGGCTGTAGCTGTGTGTGTCAAGTTACAGATCTCAGCAGTTAACACTGTACATAGTAGCAAGGTCAAACTATATCTTATTGATGCCATTCCATCTACCAGAGAAGGCCTGTTCTTTTTCAAAGTCAGTATACCTATGTGTTTTTTCCGTTTGTTTTTCAATTATATTATTCTTTGCTACTGATGCTCTTCTGTAACTTCAACTGAGAATGTGGAAGAATGAGGTGAATAAAATGGTCATAGTTCTAAGGTTCACTGAAGAGAGTAACTTAAATTTTGCCTGATTTCCAATAATATACCATACATTTTATTGTACTATATTTTAGGCTGCAATTGGGAAGACCATAATACTGAAGAACATTGTCAAAGTTCCAGAAGACATAAAAGGTTATTTTCATGTGCAAGCTGATACAAATATGCTTCTGAAGAAATTTTGATGTGTCCTGCCTAGAAATTTTAAAGAAAAGCAACAGTGTAAAAAAGCATTGTCTTTTAATGACTCTTAAATTCAGTGACAATTAAATTCTCACAATTCTCCATGTGCCTCAATGTCAGGAATCTGGTGTGTTTTCAAGGCATTCCTGTAAGAAAGAAGAGAAGGAAATAATGCCTTAACAGATAGTGCCATTTGATCATAACCCCATTAGCATTGTGGAGTAGAACTGCCAATCTGTTTAGGCTCATACCATTTAAATATCGCAAAATATATACATGTTGAGTAGGTGATAAGTATATCCCCAAACCATCTAATAAGCAAGTAGTTCAAGGTAAAGCTGGAGTTACTCAGATACTTGTAAGATGTTGCTAAGTTTGGTGAGAAGGGCAGTGTATGAGTTGAGAATGTTGTTGTATAGAAAACTTAATCCCATAGCACATGTTTATGAAGAACAAGAAAGTCAAGTAGTATGAATGCAATGTGGAACCCTCTCATTTGCTGTTATTGTTCTTTTAATAGGATTATTGTATGTCACAATGGATACAAGCCATGTGAGTACAGGGATATTGAAAGAAGCAATGTACTTCTGTCTTTCCTAGAAAAATGAGAAGATATGTAGCATCCACTTCAAGTAGACTTTGAGTGTTATTCACATTTTCAATTAATTGTTTTTTGTTAAGGCATAGGTAAAACATTAAAGCCTAGATGGAATGTTAAGACCTAGGTAACTGTTTCCTGACTAGCCTGCCATTTGTGCTGTTGCTAAGGAAACTTTCTCATATGTTATTTCTGCTGTTACTAGAAAACTTTCTCATGCCTGAGTTATTTGCATATTCTGTTATATTCTGTGCTCTTAGAAACCAATCACAACAGAAGTCAGTTAGAACTGCTTGGTATAGTTAACCACAATAAGCTTGGACCCGAAGTAACAACCCAGCAGCAATTCCTGTACCTGTGTCTAAGTTTTTATGGCATTTGCCTTTATAAGCTGCCCCTGGGATGGAACCCAACATATGAGAGACAGCTACATCTATTTAGAATAAGACTTCCATTTTAAATAGAGGTTGAGTGAAGTTTAAGTTCCTAAGACCTTCCTGGGAACTGACAACTTAGTTGGCAGAAAGAGACATGTACGTGAGTAACTGACAACCTGGTTAATGAGTTAAGACATGAAAGTTAGATAAGGCAAGTTGAATAACCCAACCAATGGGTACAGGATAAATGTACAACAAAGACATGTTCCTAAGGAAATCCCCTATCCCTAAATCTTGATTGGTGGAATAACTTGATACAGATATTTGTTGATCTCAGGTTTAAAAAGCCCCATAGGCTTTTAATTCAAGGTCACAGTTCAGCTCCCCAGTCTGAATTATAGCTCTGATTGATCAGTCCTGAGACATATACCCAATAAACTATCTCTGTCTGATTGAGATTGGTATTTGTGTGGTTTGTGAGGTGACTCCTGGACTCCAACAGTTTTCCAACTTTATTGGGAACATTCACAAACTCCCACGAATAACAGGAATGTGGAAATTCTTCTGTTTTTCCCGATTCACTTTGCAAATGTGGTATGACTCATAGGAAAAATTATGAGTGTAATCAGTGTGGTAAAGCTCTGAGTTCTTCCTGTTCTCTTCAAACACGTAAAAAGCTTCATATAGAAAAAGAACGTTATAATTGTGAAACATGTAATAAATGCTCTTACCATTATAGGTCTCTTCAAAGATGCAAAACAGCCCACAATGAAGGGGGACACCACGAATTGCAAACTAAGTGATAAAACTTTAATATCTGATACCTCTTTATCATTAGACCAAATTATAAAGTTAATCTATACATATAAAAAGATTCCACAGTGTAATGAATGTGGTAAATCTTTCACATGTGCCAATTATCTTTGCAGGCATGAAAGAAATACTGGAGAGAAACCCTCTGAATATACTCAATGTGGTAAAGCCTTTGCATATCAGAATCATTTTCAAAGGCATGAAAGAACACATACTGGAGAGAAACCCTATGAATGTAAGCAATGTGGTAAAGCCTTTGCATATTACAGTCATCTTCAAACGCATGAAAAGAAATCATACTGGAAAGAACCCTGTGAGTGCATTTAATATGGTGAAGTCTTTGAACAATTCTATAGGCTTCATCATCATGAAAGAATTCATATTGAAGAGAAATTCTATAAAGGTAGCAATGTGGTAAATTCTTTGAGTTATAGTATCTGTTGAGATCAAACACACCTGAAACACAGATCAGTGCAAATGACAAGAATTTATTGTATCAAGCTGTGACTGATTGATTAGGGCCAAAAAACATACTTGGAAACTGAATAGCATGAAGCAGAGAGTGGGAAATGGAAATGGTGTATGGATGAGCATTCTGAAGCCCACTCCAAGTGACAAATTCCCTCCAGCAGGCCAGCACTTCCTAAATCTTCCCAAATGATACCACCTGTGAGACTGTGAGAGGGAGCCTGTTTTCTGGTTGAGCTAGGATTAAACCCCAGTGTTCCTGCAAGGGACAGAAGACCACTTGCCATGCCCCCAGACACCAGGCTCCTGACACGAGGCCTCAGCTCCATAATTCTGTGGCCATCAGTCACATAGAGCAATGTTCCAAGCCCCTGGTATTTTGTCTGGACTCCAACCCCACAGTTACCTGGCAACAGCCAGGTAGGCCTGGCCCACTATAAAAGGGGCTGCTTGCCCCCTCCTCCCTCTCTTACTCACTCTTGTCCCCCTCTCTCTTGCCCTCTTGCTCCTCCCCTCTTTGCATTCCCTTCTCCTTTGACCATGGTCAGCCTCTACTTCTCAACTCTCGCCCTCTCTCTGCCATTGTCTACCTCTACTACCCTCTTACCTGCCCTTCCCTAACTTCACGCCCACCCTGAGAAAAGGGGGTAAGGTCTCATCACAGCTCTCCACCATGACAATAAACACTTTAAAACCATGGACTGTCTCTTCTCATCCGGATCCACAGTGCTGGAGCAATGGAGCATGTCTTCCTCTAAAGAGCCACAGGACTAATCTCACGCAGAAGGCCCTTCTGCGGTCTCAGTCACGGCTTCCACTGAGCCACCCACCCAAACAAGACAAAGACTCTCTCTCTCTGCTGGATGTTTTACCTCCTATTTCCTGCCTTAGTTCATTGCCATTCATTGACTTTTTAAAATTGGCAGGTGATGCTTCCATGAAGCACATAAGAGATTCTTTCTATAGCTCAGAGCTTGTGGGAGTGGTCAGTCAATGACAAGTCTAATGAGGCACAAAACAAAAGAAGGAACCCTTTCTGGACACTGCCTGGAAGGCTTAATGAACCAAGCAGAACTGACTTAAAAAAATCAATGAAATAATTCCTAATGCTATTCTGCTATACTTATAGATAGATGGGTGCCTAATTCAATCATCATCAAAGAGGCTTCCTCCATCAGTTGATGGGAGCATATGAAGACACCCATATCCAAACACTAGGTGGAGCCTGGGTTAGGGTTAGGAGTTAGGGGTTAGGAAGTTGGGGTTAGGGTTAGTATATGACATAGAATAATCACTGCATATGTTTATCATTGTTATATTATATGACAAAATAGTAAATTGAAAATAAACGCCATAGTTTCCCAGATCATTTAAGTTCCACCAAACACAAAATTATACTGTGATGTATCTACGATTTGAGGATATAATCACAATTGTACTTCCTCTCACTTCCTCTACTAAAGGCACTTCCTTGGCATATATTAAAAGAGAAAATGGGCCGGGTGTGGTGGCGCACGCTTTTAATCCCAGCACTCGGGAGGCAGAGGCAGGCAGATTTCTGAGTTCGAGGCCAGCTTGGTCTACAAAGTGAGTTCCAGGACAGCCAAGGCTACACAGAGAAACCCTGTCTGGAAAGACAGAGAGAGAGAGAGAGAGAGAGAGAGAGAGAGAATGGGAGGGAAAAAAAACCCTCTGCCAGTAATAGCATGGAAGGAGCATGTCCTCTTTTAGCAGGAAGGATGCACATATGCTAATTTCAAATCAACATTTGCCTCATACAGATGAATTATTTGTAAATGGTAACAAGAAAGAAACACACACGCACACGCACACACACACACACAGGCATGCACACACGGGGGTGGGGTGGGATTTTAACCTTAAAAAAATAAGTTGAAGAAGTTCCTATAGTTTTTTGTGGGGAAGGTTGCCATGGAGGGTGGGTTCTAAGTCCTGTTACACTTGGAGGTTGGATGTCTCTGGACAATGAACATTCTTCAGCTGAACAGAGTGACCTGTTGAATTTTGCTAGCATATCTTACCTATCCTTATGCCCTTAAAGAGATAGGGAGATTTACTCAGTATATCTCAGTCTATTTCCCCTCCACACTTAGCATATAGTTCTCAATCTTTGCTGTGCTGCACTGAACAGTTTTTTCTCACCTTGTGATCTCTTAAAGAATAATAGAAGAGAGTGGTAATTTATGTTTCTTTTCAAAACATCTCACTAGGGAAACAAACTACTCTTTAGAGTAGGCCACATGACCAGCAGTAGATAGCTAACAGAAAACCCAAACCCAAACCAAACCAAGCCAAAACCTGCCCAAAACAATTTCTGGTTTTGTGCTTTTAAGGGATTCCTGAGTGTGAGTACAAATGGGCCCCTGCAACTGTATGTGATTTTGTGACTTTTCTTGGGCTCTTTTTCTCCTGTTTGTTTTATCCACTACATGCCTATTTATATATTGACAGACAGAAAGAGTGTGGATCTAGATGGGAAGGGAGGTGAAGAACTAGGGGAAATTGGGGGGACCATAATTCAGATAGGGTGTATTAAAAACTGAACATTTTCAATGAAAGGAAAAAAAACGACATGGGAAATACTTTGCAAACACCAAGACTGAAACAAAGACTGTCCTAGAAGATATTTTTGATTCTCTCATATTTAAAATAGTTTGTTTTCATTTTCTTGAGATTGTAAGCACATTCCCTCCTAATGTTGTTACTTCATGTTACTGCATTTGGTTATCTAAGATTCACAATTATTTGATATTTCATGTGAACACATATTAAATAAAAGTAAAGTTTGGCTAATGACAGAAATTATACAACACATCCTAATTGTAGATATGTTACAATTTTTTGTTTTGTTTTGTTTTTGTTTTTGTTTTTGTTTTTTCGAGACAGGGTTTCTCTGTATAGCTCTGGCTGTCCTGGAACTCACTTTGTAGACCAGGCTGGCCTCGAACTCAGAAATCCGCCTGCCTCTGCCTCCGGAGTGCTGGGATTAAAGGGATGCGCCACCACACCCAGCTGATATGTTACAGTTTTGAAAAAACATGTGTAGGATGCAGAATATAATACAGAATGTCTAACCATCATCTCTTCTGCTATGTTTACAGAAAATATGATCTATTCATATAGTTAAAATATATTTATTTGCCAGACAATTCTGATATTTTTGGATTCTGAAATTTACTCTGAATGGCTTCAGGTTTGTGAGGGGAACTGATGTTCATAGGACATCTTGCTATTTTCTTGTGTGAAGCTGACATCTAGTAGACAAATAACATGCTCACCAAGGCAACTGCAATATACTTACATACATACATACATACATAATATACACAAGGATCTGCAATATACTTCACATGTTTTCTGTTTTAATTCTGTGGGTCTAGGAGTTCACTTCCTTTCAAATTTCTGTATGATATGGATGGGTTGGGCTAGTCTTTGAATGAGAATTTACTCTTGGTAAATCTTTGAAATAGGAAGAATAGGGCTGGAGAGATGGTTCAGCAGTTAAGAGCACTGACTGTTCTTCCAGAGGTCCTGAGTTCCCATCAACAACAAGGTGGCTCATAAACATCTGTAATGGGATCTGATGCCCTTTTCTGGTGTGTCCGAAGACAATGACAGTGTACTCACATATATAAAATAAATACATCTTAAGAAAAAAATATATGAAGAATAAAGGGTTTTGATAAACTTTTTAAAAGCTTTTAAAACACTGTCTGTGATGGATTGTTTAAAAAGATTCCCAAAGGGAGAGGATTGAGGAAACCAGAGGGATCAAGGACACCACAAGAAGACCTACACAGTCAACTAACCTGGGCCCATGGGGGCTCACAGAGACTGAACCATCAACCAAAGAGCATGCAGGGGCTAGACCTGGCCCCCCTACACATTTGTAGCAAATGCACAGTTTCATGTTAGCCCCCCTAACAATTGGAGTGGGGGCTGCTTTTGACTCTGCCTCCTGCCATTAGATTCCCTCCCCTAGCTGGATTGCCTTGCTGTGTCTCAGTGGGAGAGTACCTAGTCCTGCTGCAGCTTGCCAGGGGAGTTGGTACCCAAGAGTGGCTTCCTTTCCTCTGAAGAGAACGAGGGGGTAATAGTGGGGGAGGGATTGAGAGAGTAGGATTAGGAGGAGAGAGGGGGCTACGATCAGGATGTAAAGGAAACAAAGAAATTAATTAATAAAAAAAAGGACACCTAAAACCTTCCTGTCCCCGGGCTGGTGAGATGGCTCAGCGGGTAAGAGCACCCGACTGTTCTTCCAATAGGTCCAGAGTTCAAATCCCAGCAACCACATGGTGGCTCATAACCATCCGTAACAAGATCTGACTCCCTCTTCTGGAGTGTCTGAAGACAGCTACAGTGTACTTACATATAATAAATAAATAAATCTTTAAAAAAAAAAACCTTCCTGTCCCATTGTGTTTGTACAGAAAGACAGACAGATGGATGGACACACACACACACACACACACACACAATCAAGCAGGATATGGACAGAGAGATATCTTAGGAAAGCAAGCAGAACATGGACAGGGAGATCTCTTAGAGTAGCAAGCAAGCAGAATATAGACAGAGAAATCACCAGAGAGAAAACAGAACAGAGAGAGAAGCAGCCTGGAAAAGCTGTATCAAGCAGAACTCAGGTCGTTTGCTTGGATCCACGATTTGACTTCAAGTTGTTTGTCTTCAATGCTCCCAGTCACCCTTTCTCTCAGAACCCCTCTCCATGTTGAGGCTAGTCCTTGGCAAAAGACATATTTTATTAAATAATGTGTAGTTTTTAAAATTTCATTTATATGAAAAACATTTTAAAAACACCAGTGTATGTATGTTTCATGAGAAACTGAACTCTCACCTGCTCCAAATCTGAAGCATCCTGAAGCTGCTGAGTTAAAGATTGGTCAGCTCATGTCTGGCTTGTCTCTGGTTTTGTTTCTGCTGGATGGTGGACAAGTTCAATGACTTAATATTCTTGTCCAAAGGAATCCTTTGAAACAGGTTCTTTCTTGCTTTGCTTTTTCTTTCCCATGGACTCTCATTCTCAGCTGAACGTGGCTTCTCATTAATGTCCTGTAGAACCCACAGCTGTCTCCTTACCTGTGTAGAGTCTATGTGGTACTGTGAACCTGGTCTTGCTAGAGCATGAGCATGGCACATGTCTCCCTGTGTTTCTTCTTTAGTGTAGAAAACACACGGAAGGGAAGAAGTAGATGGATTTGTATTTTGTATTGGGGGAACAGACTTTTCCCCAAGGGCTTGCCTCTGCTCAGGGTCTGGCTGGAGACCTATCTTTTCTCCTTTCACTCTGTCCATCACTTCCCACACAATTTGATCCAAACTGTTCTTTTTGGGGTTGTTGTAAGATGATGACAGCCGATCTCGGGAACCTGTATACAGGCACATTTTAGAGATTGCTTTCCGGAGACGTTCTCTGGGTGAGTAGGGTTCAGGCCCTGGAGCCAGAATCCTGATGGATGGAACATCAGTTGGGTCGAAATTCCAGAACATGTTGGATGGTGTGAACTTTTGGACAGGTGTCTTAGACACATAGGAGTAGAGACAGAAGAAAGCATCCGCAGTGACAGCCAGCGTCTGCACCTGCTTAAAACGGCCTAAATATAAGAAATAAGGATGGTGACTCTAGGAGCTCATTGGTAAATTACATTTTTAAAAAGATTTATTTTATTTATGAGTACACTGTAGCTGTTTCCAGACACACCAGAAGAGGGTATCAGATCCCTTTACTGGTTGTGAGCCACCATGTGGTTGTTGGGAATTCACTCAGGACCTTTGGAAGAACAGCCAGTGCTCTTAACCATTGAACCATCTCTCCAGCCTGGCAAATTACATTTTTAACATGTCCACTCAAAAACTTCCCCAAAGCTCTAATTTCAGAGACAGGTACCTGTTTATTGGTGATCTTCCCATTTAGAGTTCAGGTACTCAGCGGTCCCTTTCATGGCTTCCAGACTTTCTATCTCCAGTAAATAACCCAACAAAGAGATTTTAAAATGGAATAAGATTAAGAATTTTGTGCTTATTTGATTCAGCTGAAGAACAATAGGCCTAAGTGTAGTGAGAATTTTGGTTTCTTAAAAAATTCAGTTATGTTATGTGAATACGTTCTTGTTTATTCCAAGATGTGGGATATGGGGCTGCTTCAGATTTTTCACAGCAGTGAACTGTGATTTGTCTTGTGTTCTAGCAGGGGTGTGATTCTACCAGCTGAAGATAATTTATGTTTGGAATTCTGAGAACTCTTCAGAGGCTATATAATGCCATAGTCCCGAGGCTGCTGCTCTCCTCCTGGTGCTGGTTGCTGTTGTTATGGTTTGCCAAGTGGCTGTGAGCAAAGAGATTAGGAGAAAATGGCTATTTGATGACAAAGATCAAAATTGCCCCCAGGAACTTGATGCCTCTAATCAGCAGGAAGTCATTTAATAAGATCAACACACCCTTTACCTTCTATACTTTTTTCTCTTTTATCTAGTGTTGGGGGATGGGTGGTGGTAGAAAGAATTGGGGTGGAGAAGAGTGATTAAAAAAACAAAACAAAACAAACAGTAGTCAAAATAGTAATGGCACTAGGCTTCCTGAAGATGTTTTTTCAAGAGAAAAAAAAAAACCAGACACTAAGTGTTCCATTTTAGAAAAATATAAATAAAAATGGGACAAGCAAAGGACAAAGTTAACCATGAAAAAATAGGGTATGGAGCCACTGATGCAGATGAGCAGAAGATGAAGGAGAAGAACATGCATGGATCTAAAGTAACACTCACTGGCCAGCATCAGGCAGGGATCCTCCATCTCCATCCTTTGCACCTGAGACTTCAGGAAGAGCTGAAAGTTAATGCCCTTGGCCTGAGAAGGGTTGCTGAAAAACCTTGCAGGGATACGAGATGTGTCTTTGTGGTTCTCATGGCCGAAGCCAAGGCTGAAAAGAATATCTTCTGCATCTTCTTGTACCTGGTCCAAAATCTCTGAGATGCTGAAAGAGAGGAAGTTTTGGTACAAAGGTCAACTTGGAGACATCAGTGAATTCATAATATCTGTGAAGTTTTGAGTAAGAATGGCCCCCGTAGACTCATATATATGAATACTTAGTCACTAGAGAGTATTACTATTTGAAAGGATTAGAATGAGTAGGTGTGGCCTTGTTGGAGGAAGCATGCCAGTGGAGGTGGGCTTTGAGTTTTCAAAAGCCCATGCCAGGCCTAGGCTCTTTCTTTCAGCCTGCGGATCAGGATTTAGCTCTAGGCAACTATTTCAGCATCATGCATGCTGCCATGCTCTCCACCATGAGGATAATGGACTAAACCTCTGAAACTGTAAGCAAGCTCCCAATTAACATATGTTTTTTAAATAAGAGTTGCTTTGTTCATGGTGTTATGGTGTTTCTTCATAGCTATAGAACAGTGACTAGGACAATACTTAATAGTACTGTAGCTTTGAAAAGAGCTGTTAATATTTGAACCTAATTGTGTCTGGAGGCATTCCAGATCTGTTTATAAAAAAATTATTAGCATAGAGCTTTGAACCATTTCTACAGCTGAAAACAAATCTAAATGAAGATGAAAATTATTTGTAGGTGAAAAACAATACAGAACAAAGGAATATGCCTGCATTGTTAGTTCCCAGCTGCACACTGTTGTAGATCTGGCTTTTGCCAGGTTCTTTGGAGTCTGTCACTGTACTTGCCTTAGAAGTTGTGTGAGACAACTAAACAATTAGTGTGAAAGACCTCAGGTACATTCAATACCTGATTTAGAGAGGTGTCACTTTTTCTAGCACTTTGTTAATCTGGAGAAGTCCTATTTCGGAGAAGATCAAGTACTACCCCTCCCCCTGCCATGCATTCTCTTATTCTGAATAACTTGACATCTGTGTTCAATAACTGTTTCAACAATGGAGTTTTTTTTTGTTTTGTTTTTGTTTTGTTTTTTTGAGACAGGGTTTCTCTGTGTAGCCCTGGCTGTCCTGGAACTCACTTTGTAGACCAGGCTGGCCTCGAACTCAGAAATCCGCCTGCCTCTGCCTCCCAAGTGCTAGGATTAAAGGCCTGCACTACCACTGCCTGGAAACAATGTAGTCTTAATGATAATCCTATAAGAATTTCTAAAATTATATCAGTGATTATTAAACTCTTTTATAGTGGGACTGCTATTAGATCCTATTCTGATGTCAAAACTGCAATGAGTCTCCCAAGTATCACCAGTTAATTAATTCTAGATAGTAACCAGACTTTCTCCTACTCAGAGCACATTCTAAGAGGTTGTAAAACAATTAAGCAAAGGTCATAAAAAAGGGTACTAATGATTTATTACAGGTTCTAGGACAGAAGATAGATATTGACTGTGTTTATCTATACAAAACTTTACTAATAACTTAGTTATGGTTTTTAACTTTCAGTGAACCTGTGGAGCTGTTACAGGTAATGGATGTTTAGCCAGATATGCATGTAAACATTCTCTATTGTAAACTTCTATTTCAATTTATGATTTGATTTTATGTGGGAACTTGTGGTGAACTTTTTACCATGTAATCATGTATCCTGAAAGATGTATAAGTACTGAGGACAAAGAGACAAGAAAAAGAATTCTTCCCTTGCCTCACTTAGGATCTTTCTGATTTCCCCCCTTGTCTTAGCTTTCATAAGAAACTTTTTACAACTTAGTAATAAACACTATAATCACTTTTCAGAGTGTCCCTTTTCTTCCAGGGACTTCCAACTATCGAGCTAAAAGAGCTGCGCAATTCTTGCTGATCAGATAGAACAAAGGCCACATTACTTAACACCTCCCCTACCCTCCCCCCACCCTCCCCTCACTGTTAGGCTACAGGTGTCAATTGCCTAAGCCAACAGCTTTTTACCCTCAGAAAGAGGAAATATGTTTTAAGGACGTTTTAGAAGTTATCAACATATCAGTACAGTTAGAGAGTTAGAACACCTGGAGACCCCCGAGACCCCCAGACTTTAAAGCCACACCAGAGTCCTACCCTGTGCCTTGTCTCTACTCTCTCCAGGCCAGCAGGCTTTTGGCACTAATAAACACCCTTTCTATATATAGGGAGAGATTCATTCTATAAGTTCTGTTACTCTAGAAAATCCTGACTAATTCAATATCTGAATCTTACTTCTATACATTTCCATTTAATTGAATTCTATGTAGGTAGGGTTAGTCACATGGTGAAAAAGTTAAGTTTCAGTACCATGTCTCAAGTTGAAATTTTGTCCTCAAATTTTTGACACTCTTATTATAGCCTACTAATACTTTCCATGTTGTTTTAGATTTATTTGCATGGGTATATTGTCCACTCTGTGGAATAGTTGAGATTCTAAGACAGACCCTCAGCTTTGCAAGTTCCATACAGTTAATGCTTGGACTTAACTGTATTGTATTGCTTCTACCAACAAATTAGTTAATTAAAAAAATTCATGATGTTTATTGAACACCTATTATAATAGGGTTAGGTTAGGGTTAGGGCTAGTAATAGTACTCTTATTACATCTTCTGGAGTATAGGTTCAGTGGAAGGAGGTTCCTATGTTATGTACATAGTATCCATTTCTAAGAAGAAGGTTCCTCTATATGCCTTCCTCATTTTGGTACAAACACTATCATATTTCTTGACTGTAAATAGAAAATGTATATAAGCTCCAGTATGCAGAGCCTCAGTTTCTCATCCCTCAATGAACCAAACCCTCTAAAACTTACCTTGAACTGGTTTTGTTAGTTCCACCAGTCATGCTGCTGGAAGCCAAACTAGAGCCAAGATCAAGTAACTGGCAAAGTCTGGGTGTCTGGAGGAAATTCCTAAAGAGATGAAAGGTGATGTCATTCAATTCCAATTTCTAATCTATGCCTTGACCTTAAGCTCCCCCTACTGGATGTGTTTTCTCTGTGCTGAGGAAACCTAGACTATGCCTTTTTTTCCCCCTCCTGGTCAGAAAGTCTTTCTTTTGATATGCCTAGTCTTGCTGGGACTAGATGTCCCAGGGTCAGGTGGTAACCGGAGGGGTTTCTCCTTTTTTGAGGAGAAGGGAAGGGAGTAATAGGGGAGAGATTTGTAAGGGCAGGACTGGGAGGAGAGAAGGGAGGCTAACATGGGAATGTAAAGTGAATAAAATAAATTATCAAAAAAAAAAAAAAGCTTTCCTTTTTCCTCTGTGTTTTGGATTTTTCCTTAAAATTTCTGACTCTGTAACCTCATCTAGTTCATTGTCTCCTTGGATGATATCATTCAAACTGTCTAAACTTCATACTTACCTAGAGAAGAGGTTTCCATTGGTAGACAGTAATGTAGCTTGGATAGAAACAGAAAGGCAAAAACAAGTTAGAAAGAAAAACTGAAAGCACATGTGCTATTTCTCTATCCATAAAATAGCTCCACTGTTTTCCTCAGTGGTAGAGAGTTTGAGATTTCAATATCATCAAACATAGCCTAAGAAGTGCAACAGACATGTGAGAGAACACCTTGCTAGCAGTCTGAACTTGAGATCTAGTCAAGAGACTCTCTGATCTAAGGGTCAGCATCACTCTGATCTTTAGGATCTTTTTCCTGCTCATCACATGGCTTATTCATCAATCATATGGTTGCCCATCTTAAAAGTATCTGGAGACACTAGGGAGAGACAGTCCTTCTATCTTTTAAGTCCTTATGTTCTTGCATCAAATATGCCTCTTAAAACTGCTTCTCAGGGGTGGGGATGTAGCTCAGTGACAGAGCATTTGCCTAGCAGGATGGGTCACTGGGTCTGATACCCAATATAAAAATGAAGTAGGAGAAAACGGAGCAAGAAGCTCTTAAACTTCTTTGGTTCTTTGGGCTTCTAATAGGGAAAAGAAGTCACAAAGGTAAGTATATAGCAAATATTATGGTGCTTTGATATAGTCTTGAAGCACCACGCAAAGACTGTCAGGAATCATTATAAGCAGGTTAAGAAATATTTCTAAATCTGGAGTACTTTCTGTGTTTATCATATATCAAAACAAATTAGAAACCCAAGCTATTCTTTCCATTTAGATAGGAACTCAGAGAAACCCTGATTCTTTCTTAAGTTTTCCTTCCACCCTATCCTTACATCATACCATGTGACCCTCTCTGTACTGATCCCAACATCACACAGATGAGCCACTCACCCTCTGCTCCAAGACTCAAGTCATCTTCAAAGCTTGTCCCATGGCTAGAGTACCCTACCAAAAATAAAATCACACAAAAGTTGCAGAAAATAAAGGGAGAATACAACACAGACACACACAGCACACTTGAACGTGTAATCATGTCCTCAGACTCACATAACTACACAAATATGCTAGATATTTACATATTCACAAAGCTTCCCTCAAGCTTCACGTCAGCAATCACTGTCATAGTTTGATTCAAGGTTACATACATTCATTTATAACTTATCTGTGTATTTTGTCACCTATAATCATGTGCACAATCTTCTACAAGTAGTTAAAACATGAGGGTATCTGAGTATATTTAGGGATAAACAAATATAAATGTTCATAGCTCTCGAGGTTATTCTCTAATAGCAGCTATTAGCAAAGCAACCACTAACAGGTAAATTCTGAATATTAAGGAACATTTGTTTTGAGGTAGTACTTCCATTTGTACTTTCTAGATTGTTCTATTACAAATAAATGGTGTTTTTCAGAAGCTAAAGACATTCATTATGGAGCATAAATATGAATGTGGATATATATATATATATATATATATATATATATACATATATATATATATAAACACAGACACAGAAGCACACAGAGAGAGACAGAGTCAGAGACACAGAGACAGAGAGACAGAGAGAGAGATAGAGAGAGTGTGAGAGCACATTGCAGAGCATCCAAATAGAAAAAAAAAATAGAACAGCTCACCACTGTAGTTAGATTGCCCTGTTTCTTCAGAAAGTCCCTCTTCAGTGTCTCTACAACTAAAAATATAATTACATTTCCAACTGTCTTTCTTCAAATGTTCCCCACATGTTCACATAATTTTCCAATGAGAGTCAGAACTACTGAATTTGCTTTCATATCGGAGACAATTAGGCTGTGGTTAATTGACTGAGAAGTTCATAGAAGTAGTTGTGAGGATCTGAGACTGAAACGTGTTTTATTTCTAAAAGTGCTACTATTGTTATGGCCACTTTGCCTGAAGTTGGTTTTGCAATGATTCATCAACCTTTATCAAAATAGGAAAAAAAACAAAGAAGCAAAACCAGGGAAATACGTTATAATAGGACAGAGTTTTTTGATAGCATAATTTCCGTCACTTCCTAGTCATCTAATAGCTAGGGTTTGACAATTTATGATGTCACAATTTCCATGTAATGTATACAAATATCAGTTATTTTCAGGCTTTTGTCAGTTCACCATATCTACCTATATCTCTTTACTTTTCCAGCATCCATGTTCTTGCTTGACTATCACATCTTTCAAGAAACAGAAGAAACTGCATCCTGGATAAATATTTTGAAAATTTGTAATGGTACTTTAATACCCATTCACCATCTTGACCTGAACAACAATGGGAAATCAGTATAACAGATAGTGAGAAGTAGTAGTAGTTTTATAAACAAAACAAATTCTCTTTGTTTGAAATGGGTGAGCAAAGTAATCTATAAAAGAGCTTTGAGCTGGTATCAAAGCACCGGGGAATCAGTCTTGGCTTCTCTAAATTTATATATTAAGTTACAGAATAATATAATTATTGGATACAGCTTTTAACAGAAGAAAAGTGTGAAAATTTTCAGTTTACAAAATCCATTACTTCATAACATACATTCTTTTTAAAAAAATCACTTTTTCTAAGTAGCAATGCAACTTTTGTAATCAGCAGTGTAACGTATGTATTCAGTGATGTGTCAAGTATATTCTAATTACACTAGTCAATGGGGAAAATGCCTTTTTAAAAAAAATTATTTATTTTATTTGTATGAGTATACTGTAGCTATCTTCAGACACACCAGAAGAGGGCACTGGATCACATTACAAACGGCTGATAGGAATTGAATGCAAGACCTCTGGAAGAGCAGCTGTTGCTCTTAACCTTTGAGCTATCTCTCCAGCGCCCAAAATGTCTAACTTTAATAATCCCTTCCTGTAAGAAATAACACAGGTTGGAGTCTTTCAGAATGTGAAGTTGGTTCTTACTACTTTAACACAGAAAGTTGAATGCACATATCCACCCTGAAAATCAGAAATACTGTGAGAGGGTTGAAGCTAGAAAAAAACCACAGCATTATATCCTTTCTCATGATTCTTGAGCTCTTTAATCTATATTTTACCCTATCACCTTATTTTTAAGTACTACTTCAGGAATTACCACCTTTGGAGGCCATAGAGAATAAAGCCCTTTAAAGGAAACTGCCACAACTGCCTCTTCTTAGGATTTAAAATGCTATATCAAAAATTGGAGACATCAAGACTGCTTTGCAGCCCATTTAGGGAAAGTTAATTCTTCCTGGTCAAGGAATAGAATCTCAATTCTTCCTCTGACCTTGAGTGGAGATAGGACATTCTGATTTGCCCCCAAAGATTAGAGCATTGCATACTACTATTTCTTTCCTTAAGAATTATTCCATAGGAGCCTGTCAATTATTTGGCCAGAAGACCACTATGATTCACCTGAGGACATGCTAAGGGATGGGAAGAAGCCTATCCACAGTGCACTCTCTTATAGAGCTTCTGCCATGCAGCACTGCTAAGCTTGCATGTTTTTTTTTTTTTAATTTTTGAGTTATAACTCAAGAAGATCATAAATTTTCCTCTTCTTTCTTCTTCCCTTCTTCTCAGATGCCAGGTAAAAGTCTAAGAAGAATTTCTCTGATGCTGTGAGTATCCTAACTCATTCTCAACATGCCTAATCCCTCCAGCTTGTAGCTGCTTGCCAACTTCTGTGAATGAACACAATGGTTTTCTTGAATCATAGCTGAAAAAGCATTTAATAGTAAAAACATTACATCATGAAATTTTCAGGTAAATAGATGGAACTGAAAAAAGATCATATCAAGTGAGGTAACTCAGAACACAAAAGATAAATATCACATGTTCTCTTTCGTTGGAGGACCCTAATTCCAAAATTTCAGTTGGGAAAACACTTTGTAGAATAACTGTAGAAATCAGGAAAGTAAAATTGGACCATTTATGGGGTAGGTGTGTGGGAACAATAGTGATGGGAATAGCAGAGTACAAGTGATCTGATGGGGAAAATTGGAAAAAAAAGGAAGGACTCTAATTAGGAAGGGAGGATGCAGACAAATAGAGAAAAAGGAAGGAGGAAGGTAAAATGACAGTAAGGATGTCTGAAAAGTTATAAGGAATCATACTTTAGGTACTAGATATTAACTATCTATATAAAATGTTTAAAATTATAGTACATATAGGTATATGTAAAAAAAATATGTATATAGCTTGAATGGAATTCTCTCATCTGGGCTGGTAATGCTCCCTACATGAGCCAAAGACCATCTAACAAAGACTCCAACATTAAGTATGAGAAGCCCTCTTTTGAGTTGTTGGTCCAGGTTGTCCATGAGATTCCCAAATATTACAAACTATTGCTATTTGATCTTGCTTCCCCCTTCTGCCCAGAAGTATAAGGAAAGTCCCTACTGCTGAAGATACCATGCACTTCAGAAAGAGAACTAAGAGGTCCTTGCTGGAATTGACAGCAGAGGGTTAGCTTTCACGGGACAATAAGGTGCCAGGCAAGTTTCCAAAGAATGCAAAGTAACCTACATTCCTACCAGGGTATAGTGTCTGTGAATTGCAAAAAGGACCAGCACAGCAGAATAACCCTAAAAGTGCAGTAGTGTCACACATATTTTAGCAGTATCCAATAGCTTTCTATTTCAACTTAAGATCTGCTCAACAAGAGAGAAGTTATGTCTGGTATGAAAATCTATCCAACAAACAACCCAGGAATAGTGAAGCCATAGATTATAAAGTAGAACCTACAACCATTACTTTACTAAATCAGCATAATCCCTAATTACATTCTAAGTATTTACTCTTAATCCCACAGATAAGTGTAATCATCAAGTCTCATCAAGGAAACTTCTTTTTGCAAAAGATGGAGACTAATGCAGAAAATTGCAATAGATAAAAATATAGGGATTTGCCTGGCTACAGAAGGTGTCCACTTCAAACTTCGTATCCTCAGGGGCTTTCAGCTAGGTTCATCCCCGTATCCTTCCAGGGACCTCCCCAATCACAGATTTCTGGCTTATCTCAGAGATGTCCCCCCACTGATTTCCTCTTTCTCTCCCAGCCCTCTCAGCCACCTCCTCTGCTATCTCCACATCTGATCCTCACCTAGGTTCTCCTCCCTACTGCCTCTTCCATCCAGTTGCTTCTCTCCATCCACTTTCAATGTGTGTGTGGGGGGAACCAACCCACTTGAGATTCACCCCATGGGAGCCTACTCGTGATACTATTAATGAAACTCTGCTATGTTTCCAGATAGAAGCCTAACTGTCATAGGAAAAGCTTCATCCAGCAGCTGATGGAAGCAGATGCAGAGATCCACATCCAAACATTAGGGAGGACTCTGGGAATCTTGTGAAAGAGTTGGGGGAGGGGTAAAAACAGAGGGAGCCGGAGGGGTCAAGGATACCACAAGAAAATCTACAGAGCCAACTAACCTGGGCCCCTGGGGGCCCTCAGAGACTGAACCACCAACCAGCGAGCATGCATAAACAGGATCTAGGCCCCCTATACATATATATCAGATGTGCAGCTTGGTTTTCATGTGAGTTCTCTAACAATTGGAGCAGGGGCTGTCTCTGACTCAGATGGTGTTGCTTGCCTGCAGATCCCTTTCCCTTAGCTGGTTTCCTTGTCTGGCCTCCCTGGAAAAGGATTCATTTAATCCTGATGTGACCTATGTGCCAGGGCAGGTTGGTATGGTAGTGGTGGGGTGGTGGGGTGGTGGGGTAGTGGCTCTCCTTCTCCTCAGAGAAGGGAAGTGGAGAGCACAGGGCAGGGGAGAGGAGAATCTGAGGGTGGGTCTGAGAGAAGAGGAGGGAGGGGGTCTGTGACAGGGATGTAAAGTGAATAAATAAACAAATTAATGAAAAATTGCTGAGTTTTGGAGCCCAGTTCCAACTGATATATCTACAACACAACTTCTACACCCAAGGCTCAGAAATGGGGTACAAAGATTGTAAGAGTCAGAGGAACGGAATTTTCTGTGAGATTGTATCTCCTAGGAATTTCAAAAGCTACATGCATAATATCTCACCAACATGACTGCCTAAACATGAACTGAACAAGGAAAATACCAATAGACATGCCAAAGTGTATGGAGGGAAGCCCATGAGATCTCAACCCTACACAAAGAGCTACAGCAACTAAGGAATGCTGAGAATGGGAAAAAATAGTTTTCTCCAGGGAGAAGCACAACAAATGGTTATCCAATACCAAAGATCTGCCCTGAAACATACATACAAGTAACATTACAGACTGATGGTATTATATTTAATATATACTGTGTATGTATATATGCATGTAACAACGTAAAAAGAGGCTATGAATTTGAGTGAGAGGAAGGAAGATTATATGAGATGGATTAAGGGAAAAAGGGAAGTAGAAATAATCTAATCATTTTATAATCTCAAAAAAAAAAGAGAAATAATTCTTAAAAGGCATTACCTTTTCTCTTCCTCTTTTCTATCTTTCCCTACCAAAAAGCTGTCATTTTTAGCTTTCCTGTCATGCTGGTTTTACCTCAAACTCTATTAAAGTGGAACTTAAGCTTCCTTTTGAGTCTATTTCTAAATTCTTTTTAAAATGAGAACCCCAAAAGGGAATTTGGATTCCTTGATTTTTATCACCATTTAAATCCATTTGAAGCACTGATGTATTTTGAGTTTTGCAGTACTTGCTTTCTCAACATTCATTAAAATGGAGAGTTTTGGAGCCCAAAGTGATGCCTGATGCTTTGAATGTAGCCTCAGGTGGAGTCTGACGTGAAGAAGTGTTGGTAAAGTGAGTCAGCAAAGAAAAAGGCTGAAGTGCATCTGATGGGGCTAGTACTAAGTCAACCTTCCCTTTTGTCTGTGTCTAGCAGTATACTTAACCTGAAGGCTCTTGAAGTAACTTAGATATTCAACAATGGAAATGGACTCATAACTGGGAATCTGTAAAGTTGTGTTTCAATTTTACAAAATTAAACACATATATTAGCATTTTCAACTAATACCTTCCTATTAATCGTGAAAAAAATACCAACTAGGTTTCTTGAATTTGAATTGTTATTTTGTTATAATAAAACTGTGTGTAAAAATACATAAGGTGTGAAATTATATCAATCTAATTAAGAATGTATAATTTACAATCCAACTAAACATACTAATATATACTAATCTTTTTAATAAATAATTGTACCGAAATACTTTGCAATTATACTGCATATATACTTATTCACATGTTAATATAAATTATTTTTAAAAACTATTAACTACTGATTACCAATGTAGTTATCTACTATTAGCATATTATAATAATTGCATTTAATACTTGTGTCATAAATGTACCATTCAAACTCAGTATCCTTTGCTCAAGATGTTTGAGGTAAAATAGATTGGAGATATCATTCCACATGGAAATATTTACATATGCATAATAATATATCTTGGGAAAGAGAATCAAGTCTAAAAAGTCACAGTCACTTTATATAATATTTTATACAAAGTGTCTGCCTTTCACCTGTGACCTATTACATGTGTAGTGGCTTGTGTTCTCATGTTAATTATGTTACCCAAAAACTTTTTTACAGGACTAAAGGAAGCCTGTCCCCAGATGGTTTTTGACTGGTTAATAAAGTTACTGGCAGTCAATAGCTGGACAGGGAGACAGAGGTGGGACTTTTAGGATTCCCAGGAAGGGACTGAGGAAGGAGGAAGAGGGGATTCTGTCATGATGAGGACGTGGGTGATGGAGCACACAGGAGGTACAGGAGGGAGAGACAGCTGAAATGTAGGTACAAGGGGAAAGTGGGCTTCCCAGCAGGGTCCAGGGCAGCAAAGGCAAAAATATAGATTTAGTAAATATTAACTCAGGAATATCAGAGGGGAGTGTGTGTTAGTCATGTGGAGTTAAAAAATGTCTCAGCCGCTGCCTAGGGCATATTAAAAATAAGAATACAGATGTGTGTCTTTCATTTGTGAATCCAAAACACTTGGGTGGGTGTAGAGGAGGAATGCACACCTGCCAGAACATAAAACAGATTAAATATCTACCACTACACAAATGAGGTTAGGTATAGAATTTTCCACATATGATGTCATCCTAGCATTTAAAAGTTTCATATTTTGGAAGATTTTGGATTAGAGCAGCACTTTCTTCAGCATATTTACTATCATCAGAATTACAATTAAAACGATATTATTTCACTTCTACACTCAATAGAAATGTCTGTATATATTCAGTAAAAGAAAACTAGTCAAAATAATCCAGAGAAAAAGCCCAAGAATCTCTAATTATTGGAAAGTGAAAAAAATGTTACAATAAGTGTGAAAGTTAATACTGCACAATAATAAAAAAGGAGGTTGATGGTTTCACAAAAATGCATAGATGAACATTACAAATAATATAAAGCCACAGAAAACAGTTCAGAAAATACCATAACTTGTGTATGATGTTTTATCAAGATATTGATTATCCCACAAGGCAGAAGAATGAGTGGAAGATGACCAGAAATTTAAAAAGGCTTTTAAAATGCTGGTAATGTTCTGTGAAATTCATTCAACAGTATTAATTCAGTACTACTTATTTCCTGCCAAATAAGCAAGGGTGGGTTTATTTATGTCGGTTAATTGATGAGTTTAGATTAAAGGTTACATAAAGCTGGAGACATTCCTGGATGGAAAATGAGGAGTAAGCAGAAGTTGTACATCTTAGAAGTCATTCTCACAAGAACAGTCAGACCTAACTAGGTCACAGAAGCTTCCCTGTGTCCAAGGGGACTGAGTCTAAAGTGGTACAGGCTGGTGGAATTTCAGGAGAGCCTTATATTTTAAAGCACTTTAGAGAAAACAAGCAATATACTTTAAAGCCTCTGAACTCATGGTTTTGTAGTCCCCAAGCCCCTCTTGTGCTCTGTTCCTGAGGAGGAATGATCTACCTCCATCTCTTCTTTTTTTTCTTTGACACATCATATAAAACTGTAGTCAGAATGGGGAAAGCAAATGGATGGGAGCTGCCACTCACGCCTGCGATTCTAAGTAGATGCAAAGTTCCATTTACTCTTAGCTCTAGCCCAGATCTTTCTTGGATTCTCAACCTTCCTACTGAACATCATCTCAGCCTCAAGTTGCATTGTCCAACAGCTTGGACAAATGACCCATGTCCCAAATCTCTTCATCATGCCTGCACACCAAACCTTCCTTGTCTCTGAGTTCATGGGGGCTATGTCCATCATCACAGCCATCTGCCAGCCACATCTTTGCTTTTGAGCACTTACCCACAGCCCTGCAGCCAGTCCTCAATCTTATTGATTGGATTTCCTAGAAAAAGCAGACATTGGATGATTGTGGGAACTGAAGAAAACCACACCTCCCTCCCTATGCAACTCAGGCATCCTGCAAGTTGTCCTTACACATCCACAGCATGACTTTTTTTTTTTTTTTTTTAACCCACGGTGGTTGTGTGTGTGTGGACACATATGAAAGGAATATACTCATATATAAAGATGTTGGACATGTCTCCTATTTTCTGTAGACTTCAGAAAGTTCCCATTGTTCAGACTACCATGCTTTCTACTCCCTTTCCCCAAAATTTGGGAAAATTTTGTTTCAGACTACATCTCTGGTATTTCTCTTTGAACATCAGATAATGTGGGATTTTGGAAAAAGAACAACTGCTTCATTGAGTATGAAAAATCTTCAGAGAAACTTCTCAAAGGTCACTTGTGTCAAAGTTGCAACCTCAATCTGGGCATAAACTATATGTAGTCTTGTTACACACACTTAATTCACAGACAAACCCTGTTCTGTTCCTTGACTCATAGAGAAGTTTCTCAGGATGATATAAAGGTGTCCCTTTTTGTTTCCTGACCATATATGCCTGTAGCTGCTTCACATAATTCATGTATCATATACTATACCTCTCCCTTACAATCATTAAAAAGAGTCATAATGAGAGGTTCTACTCTAAGTAGAGGCTACAGCCATCCTGTGCAGACTTGTGCAAGATATAGTGGACATCGATATAATATTCAGCATTTTCTTACCTTCCTGGAAAACATCATCCAGGCTGGAAGGCTCGGGATCCAGTGCATCCTGCAGAGCAGCTGCTGCTTCCTCTTCCAGGACCTGGGTTTGCCAGTTACGACTCTGTTGAAGCCAGGCCCTTCGTTTCTCCCAGGATGTGGGGCTCAGCACTGATGCCTCCATTGTTTGAGCCCACTTTCAGGCCTTCTTACCAAACTGATGCCCTCCTGAAAGTTGAAACATGGGGAAAAACCACTTTACCCTCTCTTCATATCAACTCCTCTAAAGGTGACTGTCTAATCTTCTGTCTGTGCAAAGAGCCTGTTCACTGCCTAATGGGAAAGAAATGATGCTTAGTCTTTTGCTGCTTCAACCCATCCACCACTGAGAGACCACATCTTTTGGGTTCAGACTCCATCTTGGAGAACTTGACCTAAGGTCGAATTCGAATTAACTAACAGGCTGGTACCTAGTACCAGTTTCCAGGTTACCCCCAACAAGACTTCTGTCTAGCACCATTTTCCAGGTTATTCCCCAACAAATCTGCACTCTCAGGCTACAAGCCTGTCCCTGGCACTTCACTTCCTACAGCCATCAATCAGGAAAAACACAATAGTTAAGTTTATGGTTTGGCTCCCAGCACCAACCAATTATGTTAAAGGCCATAATGCTCCCCTCCCCCAATCAGAGGTATGCCAGGAGAGATACCCCACCCCCACATTTTTGGATTTTTAAAAATTGGATATTTTATTTATTTACGTTTTAAATGTTATCCCCTTTCCCAGTTTCCCCTCAGGAAACCCCTATCCCCTCTCCCCTCCTCATGTTCATCAACCCACCCACTCACACTTCCTGGCCCTGGCATTACCGTACACTGGGGCATTGAGCCTTCACAGGGCCAAGGGACTTTTCTCCCATTGATGCCTGATAAGGCCATCCTCTGCTACTTATGCAGCTGGAGCCATGGGTCACTCCATGTGTACTCTTTGGTTGGATACCCCTTCTTGTCTTTATAGATGCTTGCCTGAAACTAACCCTAGGGCTGCCCCCTCCCAATCTCTTGTGTGTGGACCAAGCTTAAACTTGAATCAAGAGACCCTAATACGATTGCTTTGGAATCAACTCCTTGGTGGTATTTTGGGGTTCACAAATGCTTCCTGGCATACTACCACCATTAAAAAAAAAAAAAAAAAAAAAAAAGGAATGCCTGAAAAAAAAATCTAAGTACCAGGTCAAGTATTTCAAGTCAATAAGTCTAAAAGCTTTAAGCATCACAGGAGTCATAGGCCACTGAGGAAATTTTTTGACCTAAAGTATCTCTAGTTCTTGTGGTAGCTGAAATGTTCTATTAGAAAACACATTTCTTAAGGCAGGTATGTTAGTCCATACCTGTAGCTCTAGCACTCAGAAGTCTCAGGCAGATCAATCTAAAGTCACAATTCAATTGAGACCATGTTTAAAGTAATTATTTTCTTTATTCTTTGTAATTTTGCATCTCAGAATCTACCATTGAAACTAAAATATTTGAGGAACTGGGGAGATGCCTCAGTCAGTTAAGTGCTTGGCACACAAGTATAAGGACCTGAGTTCAGATCTCCAGCACCCACATATAAGCCAAATAATTTTAGCTGTGGAGGCACAGCTGGGAGGATCAATTTCTGAAGTTTGTTCATTGGCTAGACAACCTAGTCAGTTCAATTAGCTTAAGGTTGAGTGAGAAACTATATCTCAAAAAAAATAGGGTGAAGAGAGATTCAGGAAGACATCACCATTGGCCTCTGCCCCGTCCCATTAATACAAGAAAAGGAAAACAAAAATCTTTAAATTTCCACTTAATTTAATCCTCATGAAGATAGCTTTTTAAAAGTTTAGAATTGGCAAAGTTTAAGAAGGCCATATTTCCACAAAAGGATGTGATCACACCTTTAGTGTCTAGCTTGTCTTTCTTTTTTTCTGGATTTGTTTGGTTTTCTAGGAAACACATAAGATTTTCCCTAAGAAAAGAAAAGGAAATAAAAGCTGTAATAGAAACAAGACACTTAACTTACTGCCTTAAGTAACCATCAGACTACTTATTCTCATGGTCACTTTCTAATTTGTCAGTTTTCACATTCACTCTGAGTTACTTATTCAGTCCGTTAATGTAACTGTCACTCCACAAATTGCCAGTTAATTTGACACTTTTACACTCTTTCCCAAAATATATAATGCCTCTAGGTACAGAATCTGAGAAGAATAAAGGGAAGAATCATTCAGCAGTTCAGATAGAGCTTGAAAGGCAGGAGCTAATGTAAACTCACTCACACCCACATCCCTCCACAGTGAGTTAGTAGATTTTAAACAAGACTTTCAGATCTTGTGCTTCCATCCTCTGGAACGGTCATGTACAGATTCATCTTCAAAATTATATTTCAAACTATTAAAGTCAGAGAAAATAGAAGAGAAAAATATAAGAATTTCAAGAGATTTCACTTAAAACTCAAAGGTTCTAAAGCAGCTTATTTTTTCTTTTTAAAGAACATTCTGGACACAAAATGTTCCTCTAGTGCAATAAAATTGTTTCAGTTGTTTTGTCTTGCTGTATACTGAGAAAAGACAATCTGTAATTGTTTTTGTCTAGTCTGGCTTCTTCTCTTTGGGCCCAGTCCAGGATTTGTCTTCTAGGGAAGGCAGCTTTAGAATTGTGAGATGTTTTTGCACTCCTTTTTGCCTTTTAGGGAATAGTCAATCACTTAACCAAGTTCAGGACAAAGGAAAGCTAGAAAGAGGGTCAGCAGAGGAGACTATCAGTGGGTGATTCAGGATGAGGCTGCCTCCAGAAATAATTCAGGAAAAGTCTCTAGAAAGCCTGAAATTAGAATGTGTATTCCTAGTCATGCCTTCCAAAATATTTAATAGACTATTTTCAGCCCAGAAAAGAAGATGCCAAAACTGACTTGCTCATTTCTTTAATTTCTTCACACAAATCACAGTTAATCCTTAATGTACAAGGACATTTTGATGGTTAGAAATACTTAAAAGGACAGGATGCTTCCAGTCTCCATTTGTGCCCCAAAGTTAAGGCATCCCACAGCCCTCCACACCCAAATCCTGCCCAGGAGAGAGCTGGTCTCCCCAAGAGTGCTGACACACCTAAGATCAAAGACTTACAGGACAATAGGAGGGACAAGCTCCAGTCAGAGACAGCAAGACCTACTAACACAGAGATAACCACATGGTAAGCAAGAATCTAAGCAACAAAAACCAAGGCTACTTGGCATTGTGAGAATCCAGTTCTCCCACCATAGCTAGTCCTTGATACTTCAACACACAGGAAAAGCAAGATTAAGATTTAAAATCACATCTCATGATGATGATAGAGGACTTTAAGAAGGACATAAATAAATCCCTTAAAGAAATTCAGGAGAACAAAGGCAAACAGGTAGAAACCCTTAAAGAGGAAACACAAAAATCCCTTAAAGAATTCCAGGAAAACATAACTAAACAGGTAAACTGAATAAAACCATCCAGGATCTAAAAACAGAAATAGAAACAATAAAGAAATCACAAAGGGAGACTACCCTGGAAATGGAAAACCTAGGAAAGAGATCAGGAGTCATAGATGCAAGCATCACCAACAGAATACAAGAGATGAAAGAGAGAATCTCAGATGTGGAAGATTCCATAGAAAATATTGACACAGCAGTCAAAGAAATGCAAAATGCAAAAAACTTCTAACTTAAAACGTCCAGGAAATCTAGGACACAATGAGAAGACCAAACTTAAGGATAATAGAAAAGAGTGAAGATTCCCAACTTAAAAGGTCAGTAAATATCTTCAACAAAATTATAGAAGGAAACTTCCTTAACCTAAAGAAAGATATGCCCAGGGAACATACGAGAAGCCTAGAGAACTCCAAATAGACTGGGACAGAAAAGAAATTCCTCCTGTCACATAACAATCAAAACACCAAATGAAATAAACTAAGAACAACTATTAAAAGCAGTAAGGGAGAAAGGTCAAGTAACATATAAGGAGACCTATCAGAATTACACCAGACTTCTTACTAGAGACTCTAAAAGCCAGAAGATCCCAGGCAGATGTCAAACAGAACCTAAGAGAACACAAATGCCAGTCCAGGCTACTATACCCAGGAAAAAAATTCAATACCATAGATGGGGCAACCAAGATATTCCATGACAAAACCAAATATACACATTATCTTTCTATAAATCCATCCCTACTAAGGACAATAGATGGAAAACTCCAACACAAGGAGGGAAACTACAAACTAGAAAAAGCCAGATAGTAATCTTCTTTCAACAAGTCCAAAAGAAGATAGTCACACAAAAAATCCCATCTCTAACAACAAAAATAACAGGAAGCAACAATTACTTTTCCTTAATATTTCTTAACATCAATGGACTAAATTCCCACCTGAAAAATACACAGAGTAAAAGACTGTATACATAAACAGGATACAGCATTTTGCTGCATATAGGAAATGCACCTTAGTGATGTAGACAGATACTACCTCAGAGTAAAAGGCTGGAAAACAATTTTTCAAGCAAATGATCCCAAGAAATAAGCTGGAATAGACATTCTAATATCAAATAAAACCAACTGGCAACCAAAAGTTATCAAAAAAGATAAGGAAGGACACTTCATACTCATCAAAGGAAAAAACTACCAAGATGAACTCTCAATTCTGAACATCTATGCTCCAAATGCAAGGGCACAACATTCATAATTGAAACTTTACTAAAGCACAAAACACACATTGTACCTCACACAATAATAGTGGGAGACTTCAACATCCCACTCTCATCAATGGACAGATCATGGAAACAGAAACTAAATAGACCCACAGTAAAACTAACAGAAGTTATGAACCATGCCATGCCTACTCCAGTAGTGACTCACTTACAGGTCTGAAAAACGTGAAGGCAGTCCTGAGCAAAGGAGTTTCAAAAGAAACTCAGCCTCCTGGAATCCTGGCATTTCCAATAACCCATTTACTCAAACCCTATCCTCACGTTAGTATGGTGTATCATAAATCAGCTCCACCAGTGTTCCAAAGTCCAAAATTATCCTTAAAGCAATGAGCTCAGAATTCAGTAGGATTCAGTGAAGAGGTTATTTTCATATGCAAGTATTTACCAAGGCCTAGGAAATAAGGGGGTTGTGGTATTGCATTATTCATGAGAAAGTCTGCTACAGCAGAACCTCCTGGTGCTTGCTCTCACAAGGCTCAAAGGAGTAGCACAAATTGTGACTAGGGTGTGAAATCCTTACCTGTCATTAGCTGACCCTAGGCAGAGCTGATTTACCTTTACTGTAAACATTACCTGGTGCCTATAAGTCCTTTTGAAATCATTCCTCTGTTTTGTGTCAGATAACTTCAATATACTTTGTCTACTGTGACATCCTGCCCCTTTATTTTCTGTATTATTTAAGACTGGTGTTCACTTTGTGAAAATACACTCAGTTCCTACACTCTCTCTTGTGTGTACTGTTTGTCACTCGCCAAATCCTCGCTCATCTGCAACGGAGACCCCATTCCATGCAGATAGGAGACCCCACAAAGGAGGTAGTCTGTGGCAGAACCAAATGGATTTAACTGTTATCTATAGAACATTTCATCCTAAAGCAAAAGAATATACCTTTTTCTCAGCACTTCATGGTACCTTCTCCAAAACTGACCATATAAGCCTCAACAGATACAAAAAGATTGAAGTAATCTCATGCATCCTATTAGATCACCATTGACTCAGGCTGGTCTTCAATAACAACAAAAACAACAGAAAGCCTACATACACATGGAAGCTGAACAACACTCTACTCAATGATAACTTGGTCAAGGAAAAAAATAAATAAATAAAGACTTTTTAGAATTCAACTAAAATGAAGGCACAACATACCCAAACTTATAGGACACAATGAAAGAAGTGCTAAGAGGAAAACTCGTAGCACTGAGTGTCTCCAAAAGGAATCTAGAGAAAGCTTACACTAATAGCTTGAAAGCACACCTGAGAACTCTAGAACAAAAAGAAGTAAATACATCCAAGATGGCAGGAAATTATCAAACTCAGGGCTGAAATCAAATAAGTGGAAACAGAAAGAAGTGTACAAAGAATCAGCCAAACCAGGATCTGGCTTTTTGAGAAAATCAACAAGATAGATAAACCCTAACTAACCAGAGGACACAGAGACAGTATCCAAATTAATGAAATCAGAAATGAAAAGGGAGACATAGCAACAGAATCTGTGGAAATTCAAAAATTCATCAGATCCTACTACAAAAGCTTATACTCAACAAACTTGGAAAATCTGGATGAAATGGATACTTTTCTAGACATATACCAGGTGCCAAAGTTAAATCACCATCAGATAAACCATGCAAACTGTCCCAAACCCCCAAATAAATAGAAGCAGTCTTTAAGAGTCTTCCAACCAAAAAAAAGCTCAGGACCAGAAGGATTTAGTGCAGAATTCTATCAGACCTTCAAAGAAGATCTAATATCAAAGCTCTTCAAACTATTCCACAAAATTGAAACAGAAGGAACACTACCCAATTCATTCTATGAAGCTACAATTAAGCTCATATGTAAACCACACAAAGACCCAACAAAAAAAGAGAATTTCAGACCAATTTCACTTGTGAATATCAATGCAAAAATACTCAAAATTCTCACAAACTGAATCGAAGAACACATCAAAATGATCATCCATCATGATCAAGTAGGATTCATCCGAGGGATGCAGGGATGGTTTAATATACAGAAATCCATCAACATAATTCACTATTTAAACAAACTCAAAGGGAAAAAATGATCATTTTATTAGATGCTGAGAAAGCATTTGACAAAATCCAACACTCCTTCCTGATAAAAGTCTTGAAAAAGATCAGGAATTCAAGACTCATACATAAACATAGTAAAAGAAATATACAGCAAAGCAGTAGCCAACATTAAACTAAATGGAGAGAAACTTGAAGCAATCCCATTATAATCAGAGACTAGACACCTATAGACTACCTACTCAATATAGCATTCGAAGTCCTAGCCAGAGAAATTAGACAACAAAAGGAGGTCAGAGGGATATAAATTGCAAAGGAAGAAGTCAAAACATCACTATTTGCAGATATGGTAGTATACTTAAGCAGCCCCCAAAATTCCACCAGAGAACTACTAAACATGATAAACAACTTCAGCAAAGTGGCTGGATATAAAATCAACTCAAACAAATTAGTAGCTTTCCTCTACTCAAAGGATAAACAAGCTGAGAAAGAAATTAGGGAAACAAAACCCTTCACAATAGTCACAAGTAATATAAAATACCTTGGTGTTACTCTATCCAAGAAAATGAAAGATCTGTATGACAAGAACTTCAAGTCTCTGAAGACAGAAATCAGAGATCTCAGAAGATGGAAAGATCTCCCATGCTCATGAATTGGCAGGATTAATATAGTAAAATGGCCATCTTGCTGAAAACAATCTGCAAATTCAATGCATTTCCCCATCAAAATTCCAACTCAATTCTTCATACAGTAAGAAAGAGCAATTTGCAAATTCGTTTAGAATAGCAAAAGTCTCAGGGTAGTGAAAAATAATTTCAACAATAAAAGGACTTCTAGGGGAATCATCATCCCTGACTTCAAGGTAAATTTCAGAGCAATAGTGATAAAAACTGCATGGTCTTGGTTCAGAGACAGGCAAGTAGATCAATAGAATAGAATTAAAGACCCAGAAATGAACCTACACACCTATGATCACTTGATCTTTGACAAAGGAACTAAAACCATCCAGTGGAAAAACGACAGTATTTTCTACAAAGTGCTGATTCAACTATTGGTCAGCACGTAGAAGAATGTAAACCAATCTATTCTTATCTCCTTGTACAAAGCTCAAGTCCAAATGGATTAAGGACCTCCACATAAAATCAGTGACACTGCAACTTATAGAGGAGAAAGTGGGGAAGAGCTTTGAACACATGAACATAGGAGAAAATCTCTTGAACAGAACACCAGTGGCTTATGTGCTAAGATCAACAAAGATCAAGATTGACAAATGGGTCCTCATAAAATTGCTAAGCTTCTGTGAGGCAAAGGACACTGTCAATAGGACAAAACAGCAACCAACATATTGGGGAAAGATCTTTCCCAATCCTACATCCGATAGAGGGCTAATATCCAATATATACAAAGAACTCAAGAAGTTAGACTCCAGACAACCAAATAACCTTATTAAAAATGGAGTACAGAGGTAAACAATGAATTCTTAACTGAGGCATACCAAATGGCTGAGAAGTACCCAAAGAAATGTTCAACATCCTTAATCATCAGGGAAATGCAAATCAGAACAACCCTGAGATTCCACCTCAGAATGGCTAAGATCAAAATCTCAGGTGACAGCAGATGCTGGTGAGGATGTAGAGAAAGAGGAACACTTCTATTGTTGGTGGGATTGCAAGCTGGTACAACCACTGTGGAAAGCAGTCTGGCAATTTCTCAGAAAGTTGGACATAATACTTCCTGAAGACCCAGCTACACCTGGGCATATACCCAAAAGCTGCTCCAACATATAACAAGGATACATGCTCCACTATGTTCATAGCAGTCTTATTTATAATAGCCAGAAGCTGAAAAGAACCCAGATGTCCTTCAACAGAGGAATGATACAAAAAAATGTGGTAAATTTATATAATGGACTACTACTCAGATATTAAAAACAACAAATTCATGAAATTCTTAGGCAAGAGGATGGAATTAGAAAATATCATCTTGAGTGAGGTAACCCAGTAATAAAAGAACATGCAAGGTATGCACTCACTGATAAGTTGATATTAGCCCAAAAGCTTGGAATACCCAAGATACAATTCACAGACCACATGAAGCTCAAGAAGGAAAACCAAAGTGTGAATGCTACAGTGCTTCTTAAAAGGGGGAACAACATACTCAAGGGAGGAAATACAGAGACAAAGTGTGGAGCAGCAACTGAAGGAAAGGCCATTCAGAGACTCCGCTACCTGGGGATCCATCCCATATACAGACACCTAACCCAGACACTATTGCAGATGCCAAAAAGTGCTTTCTGACAGTAGCCTGATATAGCTGCCACTTGAGAGGCTCTGCTAGAGCTGGACAAAGAGGCTGCTGCTTGCAGCCAACCATTGGTCTGAGTATAGGGTCCCCAATGGAGGAGTTAGAGAAAGGACTGAAGGAGCTGAAGGGGTTTGCAACCCATAGGAAGAACAACAGTATCAACCAACCAGACACCCCAGAACTCCCAGGAACTAAACCACCAACCGAAGAGTACACATGCAGGAACCCATGGCTCCAGCCATATATGTAGCAGAGGATGGCCTTGTCGGACATCAGTGGAAGGAGAGGCCCTTGGTCCTGGAAGTCTTGATACCCCAGTGTAGGGGAATGCCAGGGCAGGGAGGAGGGAGTGGATGGGTGAGCACCCTCATAAAAGCAGGGGGAGGGAGGATGGAATAGGGGGTTTCTGGGTGGGTGGTAGGGGAAACTGGGAAAGGGAATAACATTTGAAATGTAAATAAATAAAATATCCAATAAAATATTAAAAAATTAGAAAAAAAGAGAGAAACTTAAAAGGATGGCAGCAAGGCAAGAAAAGTATAGAGAAAAGGAAGAACTGGGAGGGGGAGACAGGAGGGAGAGGTGAGGTAGAAAGATTAGTGGAGAAGAGCGGGAGGGAAGGAGGGAAGAAAATGAGGGAAGGAAAGGGGGAAGAAAAAGGAGGTGGAAAGAGGAGGAAAAGAAAGGACAGAAAGACAGGAGGGACACAAGTAGAAAGGGACATAGGGCTGCCACACTGGGCTCTGACATCCTATTGTCTGTACCAAACACAACTGGAAACACCTTGTTTTCTCTACCTGGGATGACAGGTAAAGATTCTCAGTACCATCTTTAATAAGACTATTTTATGTTCCTCACATCTTTGAAGCTCTCATTTAAATAAGCGAATTTCTTCTCCACCTCTCTTCAGCCCTGGCTTTTCTTACACACTTTTTTCTCTCATTTTTTTTTTTTTTCATCCTAAGTATTTGTTGCACTAGACCCACAAAGCCCTCAATCTGTTCTCAACCCATTTCCTCCAGGAAGCCAGATGTGGTTTCTACAGTTGGTGTTAACCCTGTCTGTGTGTGACTTCCCTGTTTGACTTTTCTTTTTGGTTACTATCATCAATACACATTACACTTTTATTAATTTATATTATGTTTTATTTACTCTTCTACTTGAAACTTAAATTCCATGGTCAGATGTGTTTGTCTAGATTGTCCACTGCTGTGTTTTTAATGTCTAAAACAGAATCAAACATGTCGTTGGCTAAACATGAGAGCCTAGTACCTTAACAAGTTACCATAGACAAATTCAGCATGTAGCTTTAAGGCTCCCTTAAACTTTAACTATGTGTGAGGGACAGAAAGTTAGGGAATGGAGAGATGATACTTCTAAACCCTGTTTCTGCAATTCAGAACAGCATTTGCATGTGCCTGGCAGTGTTTTTTTCTTATTTGTACATCCTTATACAGACCTTTTACTTATTGCAACTACCTAAAGGAAAGTGTATACAGAAACAGAATGCTTAATGTTTTAAAAGTTACAAAAGGCTCACAAACTGGCTGTGGTTACAGGCAGCAGAAAGACACAAACTAAGAGCTCTACCACACTGCAAAGAACAGTAATTTTCTGGCAGTTTAGATTAGAATGAAATCATTTACTCACTTTAAAAGACAACTATGGTAGGGACTTGGAAGGTGTCCTATCATCTAAAGTGTTTGCCATGTACGCACAGGACCTGAACTGTATCCTCAGAACCAATATGAAAAAGCTGAGAGCTGTACCACATGCTTATAATCCCAACACTGTGAGTGTGCTTAGGATGATTTCTGGGTTTCACTAGTCAGGCAGTATAGCAAATTCCACAGTAAATGTAAGATCCCATGTCAAGATTTATGATGGAGACTGATAGAGGAGAATGCCTGACCTTGAACTCTGGCTTCCACGTACATGTGCTCGTGTGCTCGTGTACACAAGCTCCTGCACCCCCATCCCCACCCAGTGATCTCAAGAGAGAAGATGCAAAGGAACTAATCTTCCAAAATGTGGCTCTTGGTGTGGAAATTAAAATAGAAAGTAATTTTCCCCAGTCTTTGTCATATTTGGGTCATCATGAACTGTCCACAAAGCATTAAGTGGAACTACTGCAAAAATGGGTAGCAATATTGGGAAACAGAAATAAATAAAGGATTTGGTTCATAGTAAGAGGATGAACACACTTCTGGGAGATAAGAAACTAAGTTCTGTTTCTGGAAATCTGAAGGAAGTGGCAAATGATATCAGATAAGCACAGTAGCAGTGAGTATGTTACAGAGAAATGACAGATGGGAACGGAGATGGCAAGATGCAGCTTTGGAGATGTTTGGAGGGAGGCTAATAGAGAGATTGGGATAGAAATATTTTCTCCAAATGTCCCAGTAACAACAATGGTCATCAGACAAAAGTGTATTCCCACAATATGATGGAACCTGGTCATATGCCTGCTACACAAGCTTGACAACCTGGATTCAATCACTAGAAGTAGAAAACTGACTCTTGAAAGTTGCCCTCTGACCTCCTCCCAACACACACCATACACATACACACAATGATCATGAAAATACTACTACTAAGTAAAAGCTAAAAAATATGAATTGTCGTTCATATTCACATCATTTCTCTGATCAGTTTCTAGCAACCAGCACGTGTGATTCTGTTATATTAAAAAAAGTATATGGCATGATTGTGTTGATTGGACCACTCTTTGTAAGGTCTCTCTTGAGCCCCATGACAGGGCATGGTGTAATGCTTTTTAATGGAGATAATTTAGCAAATATTCTACCTGCTGAAGAGCAAGACTCACACTTATGCTGGGAAATTTCCCTCAACTAGTATATACCATAGAAGAGGTACAGACCCACCTGCCTTTCTCCATGGCTTCAAATCTTCTGTGTGTATATTACTTATCTTGCAGTGAAGGAATGCTATATGGGACCATCTTTCTGTGCTTTAGTTAATACACCATAAGGGTAACTCAAGTCTGATTAAAATTTAAAGTTTAAACTAGCAAATTATGCCATCTTTAGAAAATCAATTTCCATTCTAATTTTTCATTTCCTACTCAAAACTTTCTTTGAACTCTGACTGCTACCTTCCTTGATGCTAATTTATTATAACTTTGGCTGTATTATGTCCAATCTTGAGAGAGAAGGTGGCAACCTGTATATTTTTTCTTTTGTTTTTACCAATAATTTAAGAAAAATGCCACATAGTATCTACTTACTTCTTATCTGAATTTCCCCAAAGCCTAGACATTTCTCTAGAATTTTTTTTCTTGAATTATTTTCCATAACCTACCAGTAGGTCTGGTATTAAATACAACGAACTAGAGTAAGAGAGGATGTTCTTTGTTCTGTGAAGAGTTTATAGAAGTAGGGATGAAGTTACATCTGTGGCTTAAGATCACAGGATTGTTTAAGAACTGTGACTATCTTCTAATAAAATATTGTCAAATACTTGTAGCAGTAGTGAGGAAATTGTTGAGAAAGTGTCATTATTACTGAATTGAGAACATCGTCTACTTCCTACTACATTGCTAGTCCATGTTCTAGAAGATTAGAAGATTCAGCTGAAGTTTCACAATACACTGACATGGTGAATCAAAGAAGGGACTAGTAATAACTGATTTGTGTAGAGCATCTAATATTCATCCACAAATATGTCCAATAAAATACTTCACTTAATTCTAACCAACACCTTAGAGCTAATCATTAGCATCTGACGCTCAGAGAGAATGTCTTACTCAAGGAAGTGTATTTAAGTATTAAAAGGGCTTGGATTTAAGCTTGCATTGGTTTGACTTCTTGTTGTACAGTCTTTACACAAATACTGGAGCAATAAAATAGCCCATTGTCACCCCAGTATCTGCAGATATACAGTCTTGGATGAAGGAAAGGAGTTGTGAGTTGTTAGCAATTCTTCTAGGCTCTGCCCAACAGTTACCTAGTAACAGCTTGTGTCTGTCTGCCAGGTCTGAGCCAGATAAGACCGCTCAAGTTTTCTTTCTTTCTCTCTCTCTTTCCTTCTTCCTTCCTTCCTTCCATTCTTCCTCCCTCCCTCCCTCCTTCCCTCTCTCCCCTCTCTCCCCCTCTCTCCCTCCCTCCCTCAAGCCTGAAGCCTCTCTTCCTCTCTCCTCCCTCTTTCTATCCTTCTCTATCTCCCTTACTTTCTCTGCCTCTACTCCTTTCCAGGTTCCCATTCTGCTCCTCAGCTTCCTTCCAATAAACTTCTTTCTGTACTAGGCCTGTCACATGGCTTGATTGTTCAGGGGCGCGCCTTGGCAGGTACTCCCTCCCTCCGCATCGTGCTGCGATTCATAAAACACAAGATACTGTTCAGCTGTCTATTTTATAATCTAGTGGAGTAGAAAAAGCATAAACCTAACACATTTTGTACTGAGCTGTGTGATAATCACAGCAAAAAATGTATTGCTTTGTGTTACCAGCATAGTTTTCTTCTTGATTCCATCTTGGTGATCTGGAAGTGAACTAACCTCCTCAGGCTTGCAGATCAGTTTTCCAACAAGGTTCAATTTGGGATTACATGAAATTTCTTGATTGCTTTCAGATTGTAGAATTAGAATATTTTAGCAGTGACTGTAGAAAAGCACTGAATTAACAAAGGTAATAGTCACAGCCCTGGGCCAGGCTCGGCACAGGCCTAATTACTGAATTGCTAGATTTATTTTTTTATTTTTTTATTTTTGAACGGTCTGGGAAATCTTCTGGAAAGGGTAGGTGCAGCTAGGGTAAATTGTGCTGCGTTCAGAGGCCTGGGAGCAATGTTATCTACCACAATTTACTGTGGACATATCTTTTTTCCCAAGGAGGAGGTTTAATTTTTATTTAAAACTGGAAATTGTGGTTGATGCATTTCTCTGGGATGCAATATATTAACAATGTGCCAATGGGCTGCTGCTGCTGCTGCTGCTGCCTCTTCCTTGCCCTTTCCCCTTCCTCCTTTTCCTCGTTCCCTTCTTCTTCTTCCTCCTCTTTTTTTTTTTATGTATTGAAAATAGACCTTTTTCATATAATATACCCTGGTTACCGTTTCCCCTCCCTTTACTCCTCACAGTTCTTCCCCACCTATCTTAATATTTACATATAACAAATGGGCCTACCACTGTGAAGCTGACGATTACTACCTCTGCTTATATATGGTTCAGTGTAGGGATATTTTTAAGCTCCCAGTAACATGGGCAGCAATGTTTCTTTTTCTTCACAGTTTTATTTAGAAACTCAGGGAAAGAAAAACATGTAAGCAGAGCTTGGGACTTGGAATCAGAGTATTCCTGTTTAAAAATAGTAGTTTGAAGCCAGGCATGGTGGCACACGCCTTTAATCCCAGCACTTGAGAGGCAGAAGCAAGCAGATTTCTGAGTTTGAGGCCAGCCTGGTCTACAGAGTGAGTCCCAGGACAGCCAGGGTTACACAGAGAAAACTTGTCTTGAAAAAACCAACAAAACAAAACAAAACAACAACAAAAAACAAAAACGAAAATATTAGTTTGTCCACTTATACCTATGAGTTTTTGGCAAAACTATTCAACCTCTCTGTATCTAAGTGTTTTCAATATGTAAACTGATAATTGCCACACATTGTGGGTTATTGAAGATTAAAATTAGGTATTATATAACAAATACTATGCAAGGTTGTTATTAATTTTCTCTCAGTGTAAGTCAGTCTCAAAAAAGGGAGACAAGGGACCGATCATTAGACTACACTAGAGTGCACCACATCAGGATGTTAAAAAGAGGTACTCATATTAGGCAGAGATCAACTGTGAGAAAAATAATTCCTTATTATTTTCTATATATTTATGTGTGTTATATTTATATGCATGTACTCATATGTGCACCCATAGAGGCCAAAGGTCTATATTTGGTATCTTCCTCTATCATTCTCTGAAATAGTCTCTCACTAAATTTGGGATATATTGATTTTCTAGGCTGGCTGGATAGTGAGTACTTGGGGTCTTTTATCTCTACTACTTCAGCATAAATAACAGATTGCACCACCAACTCTAGCTTTTTACATGAGTACTGGGGATCTGATTCAGATCCTCATCTAGTTCTGCCTATTAAATCATTCTCTACTTCAATAGTTCCTATCCTTATATAATGTCTAGAGGGACCAGAGAGAAATCTAATCCTGAACACTCATTTTAGAGTAAAAAACTAGACAGAGATAAGAAGGGGTAAGGAAAGATGAGGGAAGGAGGGAGAAAGGAGGGTGGAGAAAGGGAAGGAGGGAGGGAAAGAAGGGAAGATAGAAAATAGGACTCGCCAGGCATGGTGGCACACGCCTTTAATCCCAGCACTTGGGAGGCAGAGGCAGGCAGATTTCTGAGTTCGAGGCCAGCCTGGTCTACAGGGTGAGTTCTAGGACAGCTAGGACTACACAGAGAAACCCTGTCTCAAAAAATCAAAAAAAGAAAAAGAAAAAAAAAAGGACTCACAGGTTTATATCACAAGTGTGTTCTCTCTCCCTTTTATCACACAGAGTTCTTCCTACCACTCTCAGGTTCTAGATCAGTCTTCAGTGCTCTGGACCTCCTTCTATCAACAGACCAGACAGGCGTCTCTTCTCTGTATGTTACTTATGCCCCAAGCAGTACTTGTGAATTGGGACTGAGAGTGAGATCAAGGGTAAAAAAACAGAAAAAGGAAATAGAGTTTCCATGATGTGGCCCAACAGAACTTCTGCATCCTTAGCCCCAGGCACAGTCTTACCAATTCAGAAGTCTGGGGAAATCCCAGAGCAGACAGCATTTCTCTGTGGACAAGGCAAAATTAACTTCAAGTCAGGTTGACCCTCTTCAAACTTATGTATCAAAAACCTGTTGCTGTTGCACTCCTTTTAGATCAATGGTAACCAGTGTGGCTCTAGGAAGATCATTAGATCAAAACTTAATCTTATGTTGTTGGAGCACTCTGAGACATCTATGACCTAAGGGAGCACTGCAGTCCCTGCTTCAGGGAAAAGAAAATAGTAGAAGCTACACAATGTAACTTCTTTGACTTTCCTTTTCCAATCTTTACAGCACTTCAGTCTTTGTTTCAGGGGGTATAAAAATGTTATTACTTAGTAAATAAAAATAAAATAAAAAATTAGTGTTATTTAGTAAATAATAGAAACTGTGAAATGTAACATAGTAGACTCCATGCAGGAGGAGCTGCAGTGAGCAAGTGAGCTTTCTGGAGATCGCCCAACATTTTACACAGTTGCTGTGGGTATGTCTTGGATAGGCACAGCCAGCCCCAGAGGCTTCATCCCAGGATTGCTTCTTGCTACTGATGTGCCCTCTCATGTTTGTCATTCCTATATTCCTTGTATATTCAGCTTGGCGTGATTAGATGTGGGGAGACTCTCACTCCCTGTAGCCTGGTATGATTACTTGCTGGGTGATAGCCCACTCTATTGGGAAATTTTCCTGCAGATCAACATGAAGATGAACTTGCATAGAGCAATATTGTTTAGATGAATTAATGATTGTACAGAAATCCTGAAGTGATTTAAATAGTTTTAGGAAGTTAGAGTAGTTGACAGAAAGTTTAAGGAGATGGTTTAAGTTGTTTTGACAGAAACATATAATAATGTTAGAATTAAGAGCAGAACATGCTCCCTCCCTTGTTGTATGGTGAGGGCTGCACAAGTTAAAAAAGTAGTAGAGTGAGCTTTCATGCATTATAAGCACGTACTCATACTTGGAAGAGAAAACTAGGCTTGGGACAACTTAATAATCAAAGAAAACATTCATTCTAGGCTAGGTCTGAGTTCCTGCATCTTGTGATCTAGGGATGTGGCCATATGTTTTGCTGTACACTAGGAAAAGACAAGGTTATGAATAAAGAGTAAATAATAAAGATGATTGGCCATTATAGCTGAACAAGACTTCAAAAAAAAAAAAAAACCAAAAAACCCCAAACATGTAAGATGGGTGATGATCTGTTTCTTGGTAAATACAGATTATCAGGCTAAGCATAGGAAAAAGCTTGCTACTATAAACATGCTTGCTTAAATCTTATTAATCATGACAAAATTTATTGCTTAAGGGTTATGATAAATTTGTAGAAAGAAAATTAGATTGAAAATATTTAGTTTGGTATGAGTTTCAAAAGAAAAATACATAATCAATAATCCTGTTGTAAATTTATTTTGTGTAATGATTTAATCTATTTTGAAGAGTATGTTTTTGTGGTGATTTTTGTTTTTAGAGAATATGTAACTTGTGGCTATGGTGTCATCTTTTTTTGTATACAGAACTTTAACTTCATGGCATAAAAAAGGCTAAAAGAAAAAAATAAAGTTTTTGGAGTCAACTTGTTGGTGTTTGCTCCATCCCACCAAATATGTATATGTGTATACATGTATGTGTATATATGTATATATATATATATATATATATATATATATATATATATATATATGTAAAGTTGGTTGAAGCTTTGTTTTATTCATCTAGTGTGTGAATATGTGCGTATGTATGCATATATATATATATATATATGTAAAGTTGGTTAAGGCTTTGTTTTATTCATCTAGTGTGTTAACATGTGTGTGTATATGTGTGTGTGCATGTGTGTATGTATATATATATATATATATATATATATATATATATATATATATATGCTATTGTTTTTCTTGCTTCATCCACTCAGTGCATGTGTGTGTGTGTGTGTATACCTGTGTATGATTTCCCCCTCCTTTCTTTTTTCTAGTTGCTGGCTGCCATCAGCAGCAGCCCCTGTTGGTTGCTATCAAACCTGTTGCTATTAGCACCAGTCCCCAGTCACTGACTATACATTCAGCCCTCCTCAGTTTACCCTGTGGTGTTGAAGCTTGCCTTCAACAGTAACTCCTTTGCCTTTCTTTTTTTTTTTTAATGCCATTTTCCCACAAACAAGTTTAACTGAATATTAAAAGCAAATCATCTAAGTTCTTTTCCTGTTATTCCCTTTGAACATTAAGATATGAGGGAGATTTCTGGAAGGTTTATAAATGACCATTGGAGATATTAAAATCATATATTTGCACCAAGTCATACTGTGTTGTTGGTATGTGAGAGATGCCATTAAAAAATTCCCAGCAGACTAAAAGGTATCAAGAATAAGAAAACAGGTCACTCTGGCTAATTACACATAGCTTTATTTAGATTTGCTTAGGATAAGTGAAGAGATTTCTTGACCACCGAGTGATCTCTGTGTATTGCTATCATTAATTCAGTGTTTTGTTTTCATGGACATGGATTTATTTCATTCCTGTTCTCATTTCCCCCTTTTATTGCACAGTAGATAAACATATACTCTTCTCATTCCTCAGCTTATTTGACAGATTCTCTTCTCAGCCCAAATCTGTGTTTTGGCCATTCTCACTGGGCCTGGGTATGGGTTGAGCACAGGGCTGTGGCTTTTGGGTTACTCACTTTCCTTGACCTCTAAGTGGAAATCAGGTAGCTATGACTCTACACATAGAAAGTAATGCTTGCATCTTTTCCATTGCTGTCACTCAGAGTGAAGCTTGAGTCATGACATGGGTCAAGACTAAGACACGAGCCAAGACCAAACTTTCTATTACAATCTGAATGTCAGAACTTGAACCTCAAAGTCTCTCCACATCACTATATAGTGCTTCATCCTAGAAAAATATCTTAACTTTCAGAGGATCGCAGGAGTTAAGACAACACTATTAGTCTGGTTATAAACAGCCTCTAAATCTGTCTGAGTTCCTGTGTTTGTTGGCTCTTTTTCTATCCCTCCTACTATAGCTTTATCTTGCTATCTATAATAACATTCTCTGTGGAAGACAACCAATAAACCTGGCCTTTTGAGATCTTTTTACCAATGCTCATGATATGGAGACTGCACATCCATGGCTCTTACCACTCAAGCTGAACATCTGCTGAATCAGAAGCTTGGGCATTTGCAAGCTTTCAACCTCTAATTACTCATGAATTGTATTAAACCTCCAATTAAGGACCTTTGTGATATACAAAGTCACAAATATTTCCTTGGGCATTGTTTTAAAAGCTTATTATCTTACTAAACTACTTCTACAGTACACTTTTATCTTGATTGGGGCTCTTCCCTAAATCCCTCTTCTACATTGCCTCTTCTACCCACAGATAAAGTGGGTTGTGGGAAAAGCCCAGTGTGAATGATATTTCCATGCCTCCTCCTTCCCCAGAATACAGATTGATGGCTACCCTGAAACAAAGGGTGTTGGAGATGCCAGCCCCAATATTATGTAGGTCAATGAGAGGTCAACTTATTTAAATGAGATATAAAGCAAAACTCTAATCTTCATAAAATGTGGACCATGGGCCTTTAGTAAATTTGGTCTGTCATTATCCAACTGTGCAAGTTTTCCTACATAGTAAGTTTTACATACCTCATAACACTTTATCGCCACATCTTTTGCTGAAGATTCCAATGTAAAGCTGAGAGAAAAGTCAGGCCAAATTTATATATTCCCAAATTCAGAGATAAGGGCACTAAACAGAACCTATCATCAAACCAGGAAACTTCTCTTGTTCACAACTTTTCATAACTGAAAATAGAATTAAGTGGACATACATATGAGTTCAGCAAGATGCTAAGAACTCTCGTGAGAAAAAAGGAATTTTATGAATAACAATTCAGTTCATCAAAAAGGCCATGATTCATGACCCCAGAACAATAACATCTGGTAGCCAGGAGGATGGAAAGAAGCATCTCTGCTCAATAGTTCCAATGATGAGGCTATAGAGTTAGGGTCAGGAATGAAAGTTTCTCTCCTGATAAATCTCTTAACTTGGAAGCCAGATTTTTTTCCCTGACCTGTATCGTTTTCTCTATAACTATCTATAATTCTATATCAGCTCCACCCTAAAACCAAAGAAAAACTACACTTACCAGAGGTAAGAAAGTTCTCAAAACAGGGTTGACTCTTTCTCAGGAGTGGTGCTAGAGATGAGGACTGTGTGATAGTTTCATATCGCAGACTATGACTTTCTTTCTGTTCTCATTCAACTGTCAGCTCAAAAGAGGAAGCGGATGTGAGACAACACAGAGATATCTATACACGCATCTGTACAGCCTCTGCCTCCTAGCCAGCCACATCCTCTGCTCTAGCTTAGGAGATGGAAGAATAAAGCAGCTATCACCCATAAGCTTACAGGCAGAGCCCATCCTCTGAAATGGCTGCTTGTTGTGACTTCAGTTTTCTACACCTAGGGAAGGGTATTGCCCACTAGACAATGGGAATCTGGGAAAGTCTTCCTCCAATATGATTAGAAGCAGTTAGAATCTACTCCTGTAGCCAAATGTACATAAAAAATATAGAAAATGATTAAAAAATTAGACTTGTCTCTCCATAAAATCTACTCACATTTATTCCATAGTTGAGGACTTCTCCCTACCTGGGCTTTTCATAACTCTTTCACACTCAGGTAGACTCCCCAGAAGCTTCTTCATAAATACTATCAATGAAAACAATTTTTATGCATTAACTTCTTTTTAAAAATTTTATTGGATTTATTTGTGTTTCTCTGTGTGCATTCTCTCTCTCTCTCTCTCTCTCTCTCTCTCTCTCTCTCTCTCTCTCTCTCTCTCTCTGTGTGTGTGTGTGTGTGTATATACCCCTGTCACAGCATGAATGTGGAGGTTAGTTTGAGTCAATCTTCACCTTCCATCATGTAGATCCTGGGTTTGAACTCAGGTCATCAGGCTTATTAGAAGGCAACTTTACGCATTGAACCATGTTCATTTCCTAACACTTTGCTTGTTATGTCTAAACCCACTTCAGGTTCCCTTATTCTAGGAAATAACTACTTTTACAATTTTTTTAAAGAGTTAGACTTTTAAAGGTGACTACATCCTGGAGTTGTCTTCAGTTTGCTGTCTTTTAGTTTCAGGCGGGCCTTATTAAACTCTAGAAGAGAGTTTGCCTCTTTCACTTTCATCCTGGGTATCATTTAGTACCACTGACCATGCCTCCACCACAGCTTCAGCATCTCCTATTGGGCTTTCTTCTTCATGTTTTTGATAGTTCCTTATTCAGTCTAGATATCTCCTGCATCTTCTGATTTTATTCTTTCCTTTTGGAATTATGTACTGTCTTAGTTACCTTTCTAGCCACTGTGATAAAAGACTTTGATAAGAGTAAAGCAATAAAGGAAGGATTGATTTGGGGTCATGGAAAAATCACAGGAAGAGGTTGATCTAGCTGGCAACATTGCATCTGCAGTAAAGAGAAAGTCATAAATGTTTGTGCTCAGCTCACTTTCTTCCTTCTATACAATCCAGGATCTCAGTCCAGGGAAAGGTACCACACAAAGTGAACAGGTCTTCCAAGCTCAATAACTTATCAAGATAACCACTTATAGGTATAACCATTTCCTAGATAATTCCAAGTCTCATCAAATTGACAATTGAAATGAAGCATTACACTTATGTCAGCACCCATGCTTACTTTCTGGTACAAGGCCACTTAATATGGCCTCAAAGAGTTATATCAGGCTAGATTGGAGTAGCTACAGCACAACTGAGGCTGTGGCAATTTTATTAAGAGCAACCAGACTTTTTATATCCTTATCAGAAACAAAATACAATGGCAGTTGCCAGGATCAATAATACAGGTACATGAGGTTAATATCTACAACTAATTGTCCTGTCAAGCTTCCTTGCTTCTTAGACTTCCAAAGAAATAAAGAGGCCTGGACACTGCACTGCCTGAGGGAGTGCATCAGTCTCTCAGGAATGGGAAGGCACATTGTGCTCCAGGAGTCATGGACTCTAACCTGAAAAACCTATGATGCATGCCTTTCAAGCCAGCTGGTCAAGCCAACTTCATGGTTGCCTGCACACTTACTATAAATATTTATCAGAACAGCCATTGTACAAAGTGCTCCTCTCATATGCTAAGTGTAACTGCTTCCAGATGTACACTCTATTTTAATTTTAGGATTGAAGTGATAGTTGGGTTTCCTTTTTACTATGGCCCCAAATTGCATTTCAAATACCAATAAGATAACCCACTTGAATAGCCATATACAATTTAAATATAGCTGTAAAATGATGGAGAAAGGTTCAAATAAAGTTTTTGCTCAGAAAATTAAGTTCTAGGAACATTATTTTCTTTTCGTCTTTTATCTATATTTAGCCATTGAAAATGTCATGCACTTATTCATTGCATCTAAATCATCAGATCTACTTTTCATTTCCCATCCTCCAACTCCTCACAGGACCACCCTATAACATCTACCTTCAACCTTCATATTCTTCTTTTATTGTTCATTTTTAGATCACTAAATCCAAGTAGTGACACACTCCTAAAAAAATGCCTCTTCCTCCTTCAGCAGTCATCAATTGCTAAATAGCTTCTCATCTAGGGGTAGGGTCTTGGAATCCCTGCCCTACACCATGCTGTAATATTTAACTGGATTGGTTTTATCTATAGATCTTGCATGGGTAATGACTGTTGTACTGGTTTCATGTGTGCAACAGCCCGGAAGACAGTTCTTCATACCATCCCTCTACATCCTATGGCTCTTATATTCTTTCCCTCTTCAGTGAAGTTCCTTGAGTTTTAGGTTGGAAGTTGATACAGATGTCATTTATAGCTGAGCATTCACAGTCCATTATGCAGAACCTTAAGCAGGCATATAGTACACATAGACTCAGGCAAACAAAACCTACACACTAAATAAATAAGTGAATAAATAAATATCTTAAAAACTCAGTATAGTGCTCCAATTTAAAAACTTAAAATATTTTAGTAAATATTACTTAATACTGCATATAAATGATAGATTTCGGTAGACCCCAAAAGTCTGATTTCTATTATGGCGCTGTAACACTATAACCAAATGACCACACTCGGTGACTATCCTTGGTGTTTTTATTGCTTCTTTTTCTTTTACCTCCATTTTCTATGGTCACTCCCTTCTTTTTTCATCTCTGTACATCTAAAGCTATAAGATTATCTTTAAAGTTAAGAGTCCTTGAAACACAAGGATCAAAGAATAGTTGCTTCCAGAGAATTCCATGCATTTATGTCATTATGTACAGCAAATGAAACACTCTTAGCATTTATTTATCTGTTCCTATGTCATATTTGAAAGATGTCTTTAGATAGCACAGCACAATATTCTATGTTTAATTTTATGAATGTTATATATCTAGAAATAGATGTTTTGTTAATGCCATATATTTCCTTACTCTATCTAAAAAGCCAAATTCATCTTTGCTCCTGTGCACTGCTGGGGAGAGGGCGGCCTGCAGAAGCGACACAGCTGCTGGGACAGACTCCTTATCTGACTCCAGTCATCCGGCACCTTTCCGCCCGAGGATGGGTGTCCGCCCGGGAGGGATCTCAAGGCCTGTGCTGGTAGGAGAGCCTTCTATGCTCCAGTGCACTACTGGGGAGAGGGCGGCCAGCAGAAGCGACACAGCTTCTGGGAAAGATTCCGTTTCTGGCTCCAGTAAGCTGGTACCTTTCCTGACTGCAGAGGGGTGTCCGCCCGGGAGGAGTCTCAAAGCCTGAGCTGGCAGGAGAGCCATCTTTGCTCCCGTTTGCCTAGGCTACAGTCTGCGCTGGACCGCAGAAGCTACACAG
>NC_034598.1:46655172-46678196 GCF_900095145.1 Mus pahari
GACCCAGCACAGGGGAAGGCCAGGGCCAAGTAGTGGGAGTGGGTGGGTAGGGGAGCAGGGGCGGGGGTGGGGTATAGGAAACTTTCAGGATAACATTTGAAATGTAAATGAAGAAAATATCTAATAAAAAAAGAAAGATAATAGTTGATTCTGTGTAATAGGTTGTTAATATAGCAATTATGTTGATTTTAAATAATTGATATAAAATTTGAAATGAACTATTTAATTGTGTTTGCCCCGAATTTCCTTAGACATTAGTAGTTAACATTTAAAATTGCACTTCCAACTGGGCGTGGTGGCGCACACCTTTAATCCTTGCACTTGGTAGGCAGAGGCAGGCGGATTTATGAGTTCGAGGCCAGCCTGGTCTACAGAGTGAGTTCCAGGACAGCCAGGGCTATACAGAGAAACCCTGTCTTGAAAAACCCAAAAATAATAAATAAATAAATAAACAAACATATAAATAAATAAATAAAATTGCGCTTCCTTGTAACAGTTGCTATGAAGTCACCTTACATATTTTCATTGAAATGAGGCAAAAGTCTTCTACTACTGCAAGCTCACAGAATTCAGAAGTGATATGAGAGCATTTTGGGAGGATACACTCACAGATGGCAACAAAGACCTCTGCCTAATGCCAAAATATAACCATTAGATTTATTAACTATTTTCCATAGAATCTGTTTCAACTGAAACAAATATATTGATCCACATGTATATGCCCACCTGTTCTTCCAGCTCCTAAAAAAGGAGTTGCTTGCTATCCCACATATCCTTAGTGACTGCAGTAGCTCCAGGCTCATTTTCACATGGTATCTGGTAGAACTAGCTTTTCATTTTTTTTTTTAAAGTTTATTATAAAGTATACTATCCCTACCTTAATTATCCAAAAAACATTATTTGCACATGTGTGCTAGATACATTAGAGTTTTAAAACATGCATTTACTCTTTATTACGTGATCTGGCTTGCATAGAAATCCAACTGTAGATGTAACAGATGTAGATTGGTAAAATTATACATACATACATACACACACACACACACACACACACACACACACACACACACATATATGCTTGAGTTTTATGGATAAAATTTTATATTGCCTGTAGATATTGCATTAGTTATTACTAATATCTTTACTAATTGATGAATATAAAATTTAGAAAACTAGTAACTATTTTTATTATTCAGTTTACTTTATTGAAGATGAATTTTAGAAACACTACTTTGTTGGTGTGTCTATATTTGAAGGAAGGAAGATATCAAAGAATTGTTTCAATGGAGAGTGAAAGGGTTACAACAAGAAACCAGCAGTAAAGTTATGGCTGTTTCCTCTTGCTTAACAGTAATGAAAACTGTCTTGTAATGGTATGGCTCCCCTGAAATACCACCAATAGGAGACTGAAGCCAGAGCATTGTTAAAGGTAGCAACCTAGAGAAATGAAGGAAGAAAAGCACCTTTCATATGGACCTGATTTTTTTTAAACTTTTAATGAATTTTGATAAGAAATAAATAAACATTTACAATAAAAATGATGGACTGTAGATGTATGAATAAAGGCACAAATTGTTATTTGTATGTATTTAATATCTTGGTGAATTTCCCTGAATAAATAAAAATGTAATTGGTATACATTTTAAAATGTAAAATGCACTATATTAGCAAGTGCTGTGGTCATTGAAGTTTGCTATTTCTAGTCAGGCTTTTACCTTTTTGGGGGAAGGAATTTAACTTCATTCAGTATAACTCTAGCCCCTTTAGAGTGTATATGTGAACAACTTACTAGTATTTTTATATTCTGGTATCTCCAGAACTAAAGGAGGGTAGTCCTAACTAAGTCTTTTGATTTTAGTGAAATGACTGTCACACACATCATTACATGATGGAGAAGAGGGAAATGATGAATGACATCAGAGTGCTCAGACATTGTAAATTTTATCATCTACTGGGACATCACCATAATAAAGACAATGCAAAAAAAGGTTCCAAATGTTTTTATTCTACAGAAGAAATCCTTTTAAAATATATTTTTCTGATTGCTAAATTGCTACAAAAAGTATTTTAAGAGTAACACTGACACAATTATATTGCTTTTGTAAATTTGAAAATATTTCTACTATATTATGTTTCACCACATTGCTTTTGTAAGAAAAATAACTAAGACCAGGAAAGGGGACAACATTTAACATGTAAATAAAGAAAATATCTAATAAAAATAAAGAAAAGAAATAACTAAGATATTTTCTCCAGTTTTGTAAGCTAACAAAAGAGAGTCAATAGATGGAAGCTTTATCTCATACTAATAAATGATTCATGTAATTAATTATACAATAAGTAAATGCCACTAAAATTAAGGATTTATATAATTTATTTAATTAAAGTGATTATTCACTATAACACCTATACTTTATTATAGTAATCCCTATAGCATCTATAGTAGTTATTTTTCTTGTCTAATATCTATCATATGATTTGTTATGGAGAATGAGAATATTAAGTAAGACATAGTAATAAGTTATAAGGGTAACAGAAAATATATTAAAGATTCTAGTCCACTTCAAGCCAAATATATATCACCTTTGAATAATATCTGTACATATGCAATGTCCAAACCACTTCTGAGCTCTGATGCTTCTCTTGTGGGGGCTGTGGGGGCGGTAACTTCGACAGGAGCCAGGGTCCAGGAGACATGAGAGAACTCCTTCCATCCCATGTAGATGAATTATCACCACCGGTTCCTGGAGTTCAGACCTCAGTTCAACTGGAAACCAGACTGTCTGTGCATAGCCCAAAGCCCCACATCATACCTCAAAAAAAGACAAAGTAGAGCTGGTGAGGTGACTATGTAACACTCAGACACCACACAACACACACACACACACACACACACACACACACACACACACACATTTTCCAGTAACAAACACAGGCATTCATTCAGAAAAATAAATTGCTCCATCTTCCTCAAAGATGCACATTTCAGATCTGTTTATGAACATCTCCAAGAAGTTAAGGTTTAAAGATTCAATCTGTTCTTTTAAATTTTTGTATTTCCCCAATTTATCTCACCACAGAACCATATATGTAAGAGGTAATGCTTCTCTTTCAGATATTCCCATGGATGTGTACTTTCACATATATACAGACATTTCGAAGGTAACCAGTGTCACAGCTTTAGTGGGCTTGTTTTCTGAAAGAACATCTTCTGACTGACTGTTCTTCAGTTCTTCTGGACTTCAGTTTATCTAAACAGAGGAAATCACTGCTCCAAGAAGAGTGATTTAAGAGAAGGCATAGGCTAGAAGAGTGAGAGTTCCACTTCTCAAGATCTTTCACTCCTAGAATGCAGAGGCAAAGGACAACAGTACCTACACAGACATGCTTCTTGTCAGAAACCTCTGATGAGTTGCCACTGCTTCCTCCTTTCTACTCACAGTGTTTCCCACTAAAGCCCAGGCTGACCTGGGTGCTTGACAACCTTTTTGCTTTTGTTTTCCAAGTGCTAAGATTATAGTCAGGAGCTCTGGCTTTCCTCCTACTCTGGTTCTTGGATATGTAGGAAGCAAATCACTAAACATCTCACATAAGCATTTTTTAAAAAAAGACAGATTCCTACACAAAGTAGTGTTTTTTAATATCATAGGAGACCAGCTTTGAATGGAGCAGATGTCATACATCTGGGCCTGAACAGAGGGGCCCAGCTGTTAGGCAGAGTAGGTCTCTGAGCAGCAGCTTCCTCTCTGGGCAGCTGTCCTGGCTATGCCCCAAGTCTGGGCAACCTTCCAGATAAGCCTTAGCTCCTCAGCTTCAAACTTGTGCCTGGCCCCCCCTCCCCTCTCTCTCTCTCCACCTTCTCTCTTTCCCCCTGCCTTTCTATAATAAACCTCTAAAATTATAGACTGTCTCTGCTCATCAAGGCCTGCTGTGTTTGAATGATGGGATAGTCTTTTCTCTAATGAGCCATTTCTAATCTCCCGATGGAAGGCCTTCCTGTGCTCCAGTCAAGACCCACTGCACTTACTCTCACCTGCGTGGGAACCTCTCTCCCTTAGCCCTCTCTCCCATAACCTCGGGGCCCTGGTCGGGGGCTGTCCCTTGTCCACCCTCTGTTGAGTGGGGTCAGTGGCTTAGATGCCCACCCGGGGCCAAGTGGAAAGCATCTGGCAGCCCTCCCACGTGTGCCTGCCCAGAGCATAGGAGGAACTCTGGCCAGACTTGGGCTATCTTCCCTCACCCTCTTCCCCTAGCCCCCTTTAGTTCCCACAGTATGATTGACTGTGCTAGTTTTGGAAAGTTGTTTCTGTTCTTTCTGGGTTACACACTGGTATTTGTGTCTTTGGCTCTGTACTGTTGATGGGCTTTCTTCTGTCCAAGCCCTTTCAGTTTAGAGGAATTGGGGCTTATGGAGATCCCAATCGAATTTAGATGGTGTTTTACACCAACCCTAGTGTTTAGTTTTATGAACCACATGGTGTAATAATGCAGGAGGGTGCATCTCAGTGGTCCCTGACAAGTTGTCCCCCTGAACAGTCATGCCACAGAACAGGCCAAGTACAAGGAAGTTTATTGGGGTAAGGGAGCCAGGGAGGAAAGCAGAGACCTGGAAAGGGGTAAAGGCAGGGAAATGGGGACAGAGAAGGATAAAAGGAGAAGAGGAATAGAGGAAGAAACCAGCCAGAGACACGTAGAGAATGTGTGTGTGTGTGTGTGTGTGTAGGGGGAATGGAGGGAGAGGGAGAAGGAGAGGGAGTGCTGAACAGTCCAGTCTTTATAAGCGAGCCAGGATCATACCTGACTGTTGCTAATTAACTGTTGGGCAGAGCCTAGAGCAATTGCTAACACCTAGGATGAGATGGACCTGCAATGGAGAAGGAACATTTGGGGATTGAATAGTATGGGAGCCAGTTACCCTGAAAGTTTACAACAAACAAGCAAGCAAACAAACTCTATTTGGAGTAATCCATGGACTTTAATAGTTTCAAATCTGCTCTCTCTACCTAGAAGAAAAGAAGGCATAAAGTAACCTCTCATAGGAAAGTGGAGGAGGTAGAAAGAAAAACAGGCAATTTAGAATTGAAACTTTCCTAGTTTATTTGGGCTATGTTGTACAGCAATTTCTTCTGAGATAAAACATGTGATCTTAGAGGGAAGCTTCTTAAGATCGGGATGTTTTAGAGTTCATTGAACATTCCTTTCTGATCTTAAAATCCAGAAAGTCTTCAAGAAGTCCCTGAAACTGACCAGAATAGTGTCATACAGCAGGCTGTAATTCTAAAAAACAAAATGGGTAGTTTATAAGCAAAAAAAAAAAATCTATTTCTCATCAGTTCTAAAGGCTTGAAATCCATGTTCAAACTGAGCATGTGTCTGGTGAGTGGTTTCTGCCTAGTTCACATGTATTTTGTCTGTCTTCACATGATAACAAGGGAGAGCTAGCTCTCTAGATTTTTTTTTTACAAGGGTATTAATTTAATCCATAAATTCTCTGTCCTAATGAATCAACCATTTCCTAAATTACTGTCTTTTAATATCATCACCTTGGAGATTAAAATTTCAAAATATGCTAATCAGAGAAACTTTGTTCTGTTATGGGCTATGGGCAGCAGTTAATGCAGAGACTCATAACTGTCAAAGTGCTAAGAATATGTGACTGTTTAGTGCTCAGTCAGAAACAGGACATCAGTGTCACCCCCCCATCCCCAAGGCTGGAAGAATACTATGGATGAGGGGACAAAAATCTGTAATAGCTGGAGGAATATCTATCTATCTATCTATCTATCTATCTATCTATCTATCTATCTATCTATCTATCTATCTATCTATCTATCTATCTATTTTACTTATTCACTTTACATCCTGCTCACTGCCTCCCTCCTGGTCATCCCTTCTCACAATTCTTCTCCTCTCCTCTTTTCCTCTGAGCTGGTGGGCACCCCCTGGGTATCCCCCACTTGTTACTTCAGGTCTCTGCAAGGTAGGTGTTTCCTCTCCCACTAAGGCCAGACAAGGCAGCCCAGCTAGAAAAACATATCTCAAGCACAGGCAACAGCTTTTGAGATAGCCCCTGCCCCTGCTCCAGTTGTTCAGGACTCACATGTAGAACAAGTTGCATATCTGCTCCATATGTGTGGGAGACCTAGGTTGGTGGTTCAGTCTCTGAGAGCCCCAAGGGTCCAGGTTAGTTGACTATGTTGGTTTTCCTATGCTCTTCGGACTGCAATCCTTCTGCCTATTCTTCTTTAAGAGTCCCCAAGCTTCATCCACTGTTTAGCTGTGGATGTCTGCATCTGTCTGAGTCAGTCACAGACCCAAAGAAGCTAAACAAGAAGGAAAGCACAAGAAAGGATGCTTGAATCTCACTTATAAGGGAGAATAAAATAGTCATAAGAGGCAGTTGGGGGGGGCAGGAACTGGGAGGGAGAGGAGATGGAGAAAGGAATGAGTAGGGGTGCAGGATCAGGTATGGAGAGTGACAGAAGAGATGGCCAGGTAGCCAGATAACCATGAGCATGAATGAAAATCTACAGCTGACAGGGGTAAGGAGGTGTTGGGCATCTCCAGGACAAGATAGAGACCTGGGATAAGGGAAGTGCCCAAGAATCAATAAGAGTGTCCTTTGCCGTGACTCACAGCATTGAGGGTATGGAACCTGAAGAGACTACCTCCTGTATCCAGGCAGGAACCCCAGTGGAGCCACAGAGACACCAATCCACCCACAAAACTTTCAACCCCAAATTTATCCTTTCTGCAAGAAATTTAGGCATTGGGGAGGGAGCAGAGACTGAGGGAATGGCCAACTAATAACCAGCCCAACTTGAGACCCATCCCATGGACAAGCACCAAATCCCTGACACTATTAATGATAGATACTCTGTTATGCTTGCAGACAGAAGTCTAACATGGCTGTCTTCTGTTCACCTTGAAGATTTTATGTTTTATTGTAAAATGATGAAATGAAATAAAATTCTTTGCACTTTGTTGCTTATAATATCAATTAGTAACTACAACTTGAAAATAAATATCATTCATTAGCTGTTGTTAAAACAATCTTTTAAATGGTTAGTTATTGGGTTCAAATGATGAATGAAATGATTTTTAAAAATATTTTCTTTCTTTTTTTTTTAAAAGATTTATTTATTTATTATATGTAAGTACACTGTAGCTGTCTTCAGACATTCTAGAAGAGGGCGTCAGATCTTGTTATGGATGGCTATGAGCTACCATGTGGTTGCTGGGATTTGAACTCTGGACCTTCGGAAGAGCACTCGGGTGCTCTTACCCACCGAGCCATCTCACCAGCCCTTAAAATATTTTCATTGGATATTTTCTTTATTTACATTTCAAATGTTATTCCCTTTCCTAGCTACTCCTTTGAAAATCCCCTATCCTCTCCCCTCTCCCCTCTCCCCCTGCTCACCAACCCACTCACTCCTGCCTGTTTCCTGGCCCTGGCATTCCCCTATGCTGGGGCATAGAACCTTCACAGGACCAAGGGCCTCTCTTTGCACTGATGACCAACTAGGCCATCCTCTGCTACATATGGAGCTAGAGCCATGAGTCCCACCATGAGTTTTCTTTGATTGGTGGTTTAGTCCCAGGGAGCTCTGGGGGGGGGGGTACTTGTTAGTTCATATTGTTGTTCCTCCTATAGGGCTGCAAGTCACTTCAGCTCCTTGGGTACATTCTCTAGCTCCTTCATTGGGGAGCCTGGGCTCAGTCCAATGGAGGGCTGTGAGCATCCACTTCTATATTTGTCAGTCACTGGCAGAGCCTCTCAGGAGACAGCTTTATTAGGCTCCTGACAACAAGCTTTTGTTGGCATCCACAATGGAGTCTGGGTTTGGTTGTTGTTTATGGGATGGATCCTCAGGTGGGGCAGTCTCTGGATGGTCATTCCTTCAGTCTCTGCTCTGAACTTTGTCTCTGTAACTCCTTCCATGAGTATTTTGTTTCCCCTTCTAAGAAGGATTGAAGTATTCACACTTTGGTCTTCTTGAGCTTCATGTGTTTTGCAAATTGTATCTTGGGTATTCTGAGCTTCTGTGCTAATATCCATTTATCAGTGAGTGCATAGTGTGTTCTTTTGTGATTGGGTTACCTCACTTAGGATGATATCCTTCAGATCCATCCATTTGTTTAAGAATTTCATAAATTCAATAGCTGAGTAGTTAGTACTCCATTGTGTAAATGTACCATATTTTCTGTATCCATTCCTCTGTTGAGGGACATCTGGGTTCTTTCCAGATTCTGGCTATTATAAATAAGGCTGCTATGAACATAGTGGAGCATGTGTCCTTATTGCAAGTTGGAGCATATTTGGGTATATGCCCAGGAGTGTTATTGCTGGATCTTCTGGTAGTACTATGTCCAATTTTCTGAGAAACTTCCAAACTGATTTCCAGAGTGGTTGAGAAAGAAATTAGGGAAACAACACCCTTCACAATAGTCACAAATAATATAAAATACCTTGGTGTGACTCTAACTAAGCAAGTGAAAGATCTGCATGATAAGAACTTCAAGTCTCTGAAGAAAGAAATTGAATATCTCAGAAGATAGAAAGATCTCCCATGCTCATGGATTGGCAGGATTAATATAGTAAAAATGGCTATATTGCCGAAAGCAATCTACAGATTCAATTCAATTCCAATCGAAAGTCCATCTCAATTCTTCATAGAGTTAGAAAGGACAATTTGTAAATTCTTCTGGAATAACAAAAAAAACCTAGGATAGCAAAAACTCTTCTCAATGATAAAGGAATCTCTGGTGGAATCACCATGCCTGACCTAAAGCTGTACTACAGAGCAATTGTGATTAAAAAAACAAAACAAAACTGCATGATACTGGTACAGTGACAGACAGGTAGATCAATGGAATAGAATTAAAGACCCAGAAATGAACTCACACACCTATGGTCACTTGATCTTTGACAAAGGAGCTAAAACCACCCAGTGGACAAAAAGACAACATTTTCAACAGGTGGTGTTGACTCAAGCGGCAGTTAGCATGTAGAAGAATGTGAATTGATCCATTCTTATCTCCTTGTACAAAGCTCAAGTCTAAGTGGATCAAGGAACTCCACATAAAACCAGAGACAGTGAAACTTATAGAGGAGAAAGTGGGGAAGAGCCACCAGGGGAAAATTCCTGAACAGAACACCAATGGCTTGTGCTGTAAGATCAAGAATCAACAATGGGATCTCATAAAATTGCAAAGCTTCTGTAAGGCAAAGGACACTGTCAATAAGACAAAAATACAATGGACAGATTGGGAAAAGATCTTTACCAATCCTAAATCCAATAGAGGGCTAATATCCAATATATACAAAGAACTCAAGAAGTTAGAATCTAGAAAACCAAATAAACCTATTAAATATGGGGTACAGAGGTAAAAAAAATTCTCAACTGAAGAATACCAAATGGCTAAGAAGCACCTAAATAAATGTTCAACATCCTTAATCATCAGGNAAATGCAAATCAAAGCAGCCCTGAGATTCCACCTCACACCAGTCAGAATGGCTAAGGTCAAAAACTCAGGTGACAGCATATGCTGGCGAGAATGTGGAGAAAGAGGAACACGCCTCCATTGCTGGTGGGATTGTAAGCTTGTACAACCACTCTGGAAATGATTTTTTTTTTTTAAATCAGATTTTTCATCCCAGATTTTGAGTTCAGAAACATTCAAGCTGATGTACTATTGATCACCACCAGGTGGCAGCCGACACCTAATTCTAAGTGTGCAATTACAAAGTTTTTACTTTCTAGGTTGACCTCATTCAGAACAGCATGTGGACCAGTGTGTTCATTTAATTTAAATAACTGGAGGGGACATATTTACAGCTAAGAGGACAGTAAAGAGATTTTTTTTCTTAAATTGATCATATTTAATTAAGGATGCCCAAAGTTAAACAGAATTTCAAAGGTGAGAAAGCACAAAAAGGTCTGATTAGACAAAGAATGCTAATTGAGCACATTCTAAGATGTAAAGTGGTAGGTACATTTGAAGAAAATCAAGAGGTTACACTGTCAGCGGGAAATGATGGAATCCTAGGATGACATGATGTGAGGCTAAATATAGGGAACTCAGTGCCTTGTCTCAGGATCTAACTTTGTGGAAGTACCCAGTTGCTTTGAAAGTATTTCAAATTTACAAAGGTTGTAACTCTATGCCTGTTGTTATAGTTTATGATTATTAATACCTTGCTTTATTATTTCTTCTTCCTGAACTTTCTGAGAATTTACTGTAGACATAATGTCTACTCATTTACTATTCAGCTTAAAACAAGGATAGTAATTTTTGTAGCTAAACTGTAATTATAAAAAAATCAAGAAATTTCACGATGCAATATTGCTATTTAACTCTAACTTACAGACTTAACTAAAATTTTACTTTCTAGGTTGGGGAAATGGTTCAATGGGTAAAGTGTTTCTTGGGTAAGCATGAGTACTGGAGTTTGAATCCTCAGCACCTTAGAAAAACTGCATGTGACACTTCATACCTGCAACCCTGTTGACTGGGGACTGATTGGAGACAGGTGTATCCTTGATTGTAACAGGGTACCCACCTTAATCCAAATATCCAGCTCCAGGTTCAATAAGAGAGCCTGTCAAAAGGAAAAAAAAAGTTGGAGAAGCAACTGAAGAAGATATCGAAACATCAAACTCTGTCCAAATACTCACTCTCTGGCAAGCACAACCCCTCAAACATTGTACACATGCATACACCACACGTACATGCACAAAAGTTACCTAAACATGTTCAGAATCATGCATTACATGCAATTCTCATTCCTCTTGTCTTTTTAAGTCCAGAATTGTTCTTTCATCTTCACCCATCTTTCATGACAATGACATTTTTGAAGAATGTAGTGTGGTATCTTAGGATTACAGTTCTCAGTGAACATAATTGCATAGGGAAAATATCAAAATCTCTGATCACAAACTGGGCTTGCCTTAGCCTGGAAACATAGCCCCATCATCACCCAGTCTACTGAGATTTTGTGTTAAACTCAAGGTTTAAATATTTTCTGAATCCAGTATCAGAGTTTCAGGCAGAAGGAAAGTTGATAGTATGTAGGAGCTTGAGGTACAAGTTCCCCTCTCCCCTCTCTCCCTCCTTCTCTCATGGTACTATTTCTAAACATAACTCTAACTTTATCCCAAGAAGCTCAATTTTTATTGCTTTATTATTGGATACACTAAATATCCAAAACTAGTAGTTTAAAATTGAAGGTTTGATAGGAATAAAATGTTTATATAACTTTAAAATATTTAAAAGAATTAAACAATTTTAAAAGAAAACCATACATTTATAGGTGAGAGAAAGTGTTCTGTCTCAGACTCCCCACCCCACCCCCTTGTCCCCTGTCCAGCACTCTCCCTGCCCTGGTACAGGGACTGAGGTGCATATTTTACACATAAAAGCAGACTTGGCTTTCAGGTTCTCCCAGCATCACTACCTGAACTTTCCAGCCCAGGGGCTGGGATGCCTTCCCTATATAAGTCAGACATTTTGGTCTGTTGCTCTCGCTCTCTTCTCTTTCTCCTCTCTCTGTATGTGAACCCTTTTCTTTCTTTCCCTCTTACCCCTCCTGTCCCCACCACGACAACTTCCCTAACCTCCTTTCTTGGGAACGTTGAACTCTCCTGTCCAAGAGCAGCTTCCCGATAAACCTGCCTCTAATAATCGAATAGGTTTATTGCACTAGTGGAGAAATAACCTATCAGAGAGCATGACTACAACTGCCACGGAAGGCAGTGCCATCTCACATGCCTCTTGGTGCCGTACACTTAGGCAGACAGCATCATTCACAGCAACCACCTGCCCCAATCTGATTACATGAACTCTGGAGAAATCAGACTCAAGAACACTCTACACTGCCACACCACATTCTTCAAAAATGTCAATGTCATGAAAGACAGAGAAAGATGAAGGAACAATTCTGGACTTTAAAATAAAAAAAAAAAAAGGAAATGAGAAATGAAAACTGCATGTAAAGCAGAAGCAACATCTGATCTCACAATCTCTCTCCTGATGTCCATCACCCCTATAGCTGCCCTTCTCCATCTTTTCAATTCACTCTCTCAAATCCTTTTTGCTTACCACAAAAGAGGACACTACTAAAATAAGAGCTCTGAAGGGAGGAAAGGCTTGCTTTTTCTACTAGTTGTGTAGACAGTAGATTTTCAGCTTCAGGCTAGACAAATGTCATCTACTCCATATTCCCCCACCATTTCGCAGTGAGATTATGAGGAAATCTACAGTAGAAAAATCTTCTAGAAGAAAGACTATCGGTTTTCAACAGGGATGTGGTCCTTAAGAGGCAGCCCATGAGCTGTCGATGTCTCTATATTCATGACACTTCTGGATTCCTGCATATGGGCTATGTACATTGGTCCAGTGATGTCCATAGGCTTTAGGAAAAGGGCTCATCTGTGCCCTGTTTGGTTCATCTTTCCAGAGCCCTGGAGATTGGCAGAGACCCTAGAGAAGAACCACTTCTGGGTGTAGGGCAGATGCTGTGCAGCTGAGCTATTAGGACATGGCTGTCTCTGTCAGTTTTTAGAAGTCAGACAGAGCATCCCCCATTCTTTCACTAGAGGAAACTGGTGAGTTCCCCTCTCACTCCCAGTACCTCTCAAAGCCCATAGAGGCTGTTACTGAGAAAAAGCTGAAGTAGCAGACTCATTGCATGAGGCAGAAGAAAAAACTGGGCACCTTCTCTGCCCTGTATTATAATCCACGAGGCAAGTAGGATGAAAGAGAATTATTCTGGAGGTTGAGACAGAACAGGGGAGAGGTTGAGAGCCACAAGGAATATTAATTCTGAGGGTTTAAAAGCATGTGATTCTTAATAAGTCCATCAGTCAAATGTCATCTTACTTTTTTTTCTTAAGGTAGGGTCTTTATATGTAGGTCCTAGCTGTCCTGGAACTTACTATGTTGACCAGGCTGGCCAAAAAGATCCACCACTCAAAAAGATCCACCGGCCTCTGCCTCCAGAGTACTGGGATTAAAGGTGTGTGTCACTATGCCTGGCACATCCTTTCTCTTCAATTATCATAGGGCAACAGACCTATCCCAAAGACAAAGTTTTATGGACTTTAGAGGTATAGTATGCTTTTCATTTTCATATGATAGTTTAATTTTACAGATCTGTTAGGGTATAGAGGTGGGGTTGGCGCCATGCAGGAAGAGGCAGTATGCTACTCAGAGAGGTGTTGAATTTGAGTTTGGGCAAACTCCAGTGCCCCGAGTTTTTGGTTTCTCATATAACAAGGAAGGGGTGCTAAATAGGGGTGTGAAACTGCTCCATAGTAAACAAGCTAACAGTATAGTTTTATGCTAGTGAAAGCATTAGATTGAGGGTAAGGAAACCTGGTTTTTATTTGTTTTTGTTTTTTGTTTTTTTCTGAATATCCAGCCCTACCTCTGACAAGCAGTACCGCACTCTTTCCCACAAAAGAGCAAACTCATGAGATGAAAGTCTGTTTCTGGTTATGACACTAGGTCACATTTGCAGCTAATGTAAACGGCTATGCTGCGATGAGGCCCAGTTCCCCATGTGTAAATGGAGAAAACAATAGTTAGCATATTTAGAATCAGTCTGGCCTAGATTTGGTTCCTGCCTTCAATATTTGCTAATATTTGACTCAGAACACTTTGTTTTATTTTCCTGAACCTCAGTTTTTTCAGTTGATGAGTGGATGGATTATAATATTTAATACCTTGCTTGGCTTTGTAAAGATTCCTTATGATAATAAACATAAGCTCCTTAGTAGAGTTCAACCTGGAAGCAAATTAGTAGCTTGAGGCTTTTCTATGGGTGGAGTAATCTAAGGATTGTTCTTTACATTACAATTATTCTGCCTTAAAGTGAAAGGAATAACACAGCAGGTGTGCAACACTCAGATCTTACTTTGCTTTCCACATTGAGCTGAAATATATTTGAGAATATCCCTCCCAGTTCAACTATAACTTGCTCCAACAACCTTTAACCTAGCTCCAGGGTGACCCAGAAAGGATCCATATACTCTCAGACTCACATTCATCATGCAGAATGGACCGGTTCTCAAATACAAATCCTCTTCTCCAGACACTCCAGTACCACTGCATGCACATTAACACACACACACACACACACACACACACACACACACACACACACACACACACACACTCAAGATAAGCATGCACTCACACCTATAGACAAAATCTCACACATATGTAATTTCTCTAAAGCCAAACTAATGTCTCTGTTGATCCCTGGCCAGAAGCCACTTTCTTTTTTTTTTTTCTCCCAGGGGAATTCTCATCCTCTGTGACACCCTGCCCCCACTGCATCCCCTTTGCTGGCACACACTGGTCAGGATCCCTTTGCTCCTTCCCTCCTCTATTGCTTGGTAATTGTATTCTCCACCTCACAGTGTCATGCTAATACAAGCTCCTGGCACAGCTGTCCAGATTAAATTAGAATGCAGACCAGCAGGCTGACTAATTATATTTTCTGGGTTAGAATTGTCTTCTTCTATCTTTGGGGTACTGGTCCAATAAAGAGTAAATGAGCAGCACCAATATTTACTGAGGTTATTTGACTCTTTTTGCCTGGGTGGTTTTTGTCTTCCCAGCCAATTTGGGCCCTTTGAATTAGATAAGGACCATATGAAAAAATACAGTTTTACTTGAAGGAGCTCCACAATCCCATCCAAACTCCTGCTGGTGGTCAGTTTAGTAGGGCCAAGTGAAGGATGACAGGGAACTTTTTCTTAAATATAAGCCTCAACCACCACCTCCACATGTCCATCTGTTCTTGTAAAGCAGTTTTCCTGTCACATGTCTGTGCCTTCTTTTCTGCAGTCATTGTTGAATTCTTGTTCTGTCTTCCTCAGTACTGGAGACTGGGTTTAGAACCTTACACTTATGAAGAAGGCACTATACTACTGAGTCACATCCTCTGTACTCGTTTAATTTTTTATTTGTAGTCAGGGTCTTATTGGGTTGTCCAGGCTAGCTTTGGATGCATTGTGTAGTGTGTGCAGGGCTTGAATTCTGGTAATCCATCCTTAGCTTCCCTAGTAGCTGGAATTACAGTTATATGCCACCAAACATTAGAAAATACTTTTCACTTCTGTCTCACATAAAAAATAATGCTACTGTAATTATTAATTATTAATACAAAGCATTTTTAAGAACTGCCTTTTAGATTATGCCTTTTCTTGCTGATGGCTGGAAAATATATATTTTTTTCATGATGACAGGGTCTTTCTTTTTAAAATTATCTTTAATAAAGACAAAACTAGCTGTCAATATTTGCCACAATAATATTTATCTCATGCACTTATGCTATGGTATCTAACATAAGGGAACAGAAAATGTGAAGTCATAATTCTTGCTTTGAAGAAGGTCATAGCCATTAAGCATAGTAGCACACATGATTGAGAGGAAGAGGCAGAAGAATCAGGAGTACAAGGCTATCTTTGGATGTATATTTGGCTCAAGACCAGGCTGGACTATATAAGACACTGTCTCACAAGAACAAAAACAGAGAAGTCAGACTTTATATATGTGAAATAAGTATGTGTGAATAGAAATCAGGAAATACATATAGAATGTACTGTAGGCCAAAGAGGCATGCTTACTGAAGAAGGACCTTTAAGTAAAATTTTAAAAATTATTCAGAAGACTAATAAAATGAAAATAGGAATTCTGCACCAGAAGAATAAAGATAAAGACATGAAAGATGTAACAATTGCATGACTCATAAGCATGGAGGGTATGAAGGAAGTATCCCAGAGGGTGGTTTTAATTCTTATTTTTTGAGAATTTCATAGGATATTTATTGATCATATTCTTACTCCTTTTCCAACTCCTACTAGATCATTTTCTGTTCTCTTATCCACTCAATTTCATGTTTTTCTCTCTCTTTAAACAAACAAAGTTTTAAAAAGCTCACAGATAAACCAAAAGAACATGAACTGGTCAATTCCTGAGAATAGAGCCTGCCCTAGGGTGTGTTGATACACACAACTGTTGCTCCATTAAAGAAAATGAATGTTCTCTCTCTTTTAGGATGTATAAGTTGCAAATACATTATTGGCTAGGGGTGGGACAGAGATAAGTCTTGAGGAGTAGAATGATACTTTATTTACAGAGCTCTATGGGCCCAAACTTCTTAGTTGAGGGGGACAGGAATTTTTCCTAAAGTCTAGAGCTACCCCAGTCATGACTTTCAAATATGCCTGTAACATTCCCTCCACAAATAAGTGTATTGGTATAATGTGATTATTCCTTTTGTAGGGACATAAAAGAATAACATTTAATGGATTAAAAAGAACAATTCTGGCAGTAGAGTTACTTTAACCAGATCATTGGTGTTACCCCTCACAGTCTTTGAACTCCTTTGCCACCTGGCTTCTTCATACATAAATTCAGAATATGTTTTATTTGCACTGCATCAATTACTACTCTAAAGATAACAGTGTTATGGAATAGAAAAGTCCTTTCTCTTGAAGATTTCAGTCTAGTACCTAGGTAATTAAAAAGTGGACATATACCTCTATGCATGTTTTTTAAAATAAAAGTGAGTGCTATGTGACCAAAGAACAGGAACACTGTATTGGTTTCCTAGGCTATCTTAAGAAAGCATTGAGCTTCTGGTTTTATATGTGCTGTGTGCTAAAAGCAAGCACCAAGCTGTCAACCTGCCTTGACCACACATTCTCTGAAGCCTAGAGGTGTCCTATGAGTGAAACCCTGTAAAATTATGGTGGTTTGATGACAATCATGTCCTTCCTTAGTTGACAGATGCTTCATTCCAGTCTTCTGTCCTTCCACATCAATGATAATAAAATATATACTTATGCTGGGGTCAAATATGAATGACCAACATCCAGGAAAACTATTCAGGTTAATTCAAATATCATGTTCCAACACTGTAACACTCTTGTGAAGTTTTTATAGTTACAGAAGAAATAAAAGTAAAAATGCAGTGCACTTTTCAAATAAATGGTTGGAAGTAGCAAGTAGACAAATTGCAAGGAAGCACAGACATCTCTATTACTGGCTTCATATGCTATCTGAAGACAAGTTGTTTTTTGTTTTTTTGTTTTTTGTTTTTGTTTTTGTTTTTTAGCTTTTGTGTTGCTGAAAGCTAGTGATCTGTTAAAATGTTCCAAAAGGATTAACATAATGTGACAAGGATACTGTGTCAAATGCAAAGGTGGGTAATGAGTAACTATTAAAGGTGATTAGTGATGGATGGCTCAAGGTAATTTGACTCTGGTCTAAAACATTCCAACTCCCTGTAAATACAGAAGATGTGGTCAATAAATTTGACTACTAAAATCTTTCACATAAGTATGACTTATTTTTCTAGAAGCCTCAATTTACAGTTCTTTCTGTTGACTAACCACCATATTTTATTCATATGGAAATCAAATGTTATTTTATATCTCAGGGTACTAGGAAGGATCATTCTTAGGGTCTGATAATGATGAGGCTGAATAAGGAAGAAAAGAGTCATTGGGAGAGAGAAATAATTTGTAAAACATTTAGATATAAGTACTTGAACCTATCAAGTTTATGTTCCATCATGGTCCAGAGTTGATTTACCTCTTTATATCTGGCAGAACATTTACATATGGCATATAATAGTACTATTTTCCAAATTAAAATAATCAAGGCACAGTGTGTTTCAAGAAGTAAAAAGGCTACAGATAAGAGAAATGTTTTTTGTCATTTGTTTATTGCTTTTTTTGAGGGATGGAGGAACACCAGGGATAGGTACATGTGAGGCAAGTGCTCTATCACTTTGCTACAGCCCTCAGCCCTGGAAACAGACACTTCAAGCAATCCGAACACATTGTCTTTTTTTTTTTTTTTTTTTTTAAAGAATATTTTTTATTGATTATTTGGTAATTTCTTTCTTTTTTCTTTTTTTTTAAAGTATTATTTATTATTTCTTAAGTACATTGTAGCTGACTTTAGACACTCCAGAGGGGGACATCAGATCTCATTACAGATGGTTGTGAGTCACCATGTGGTTGCTGGGATTTGAACTCCGAACCTTCGGAAGAGCAATCAGTGTGCTTAACCGCTGAGCCATCTCTTCAGCCCCTGAAAACATAGTCTTTAAACAGATTATGTTTCCCCAGGATATACAATTATTCATATTTCATAAAGTATTTTATTTGATTTTGGGAATATTTAAAGTAACTTGTTTTTAAATTTCAGCTTACCTTCGGTTAGCTTGATTTCATAGTTATAACTTATGTGGTATTACTAGCTCTAATTTTAGAAAGACTTGATCTTTAATATATAAATTCTTGTAACAATTTTTGTGACTATTAGTTTGTATTGCATTAGATTTTAGTTTGAAAAAGTAAGTGGAAAGTCACATTGTAGAAATCAGATAATAATACAGTATCACTTTAAATGTATTTTTCTACACTTATTTATTTTATGTACATAATAACATGTGCCAAGCCCAAAGTCTAGAGAACAGAGGACAGCTTTTGGGAGTTGGTTCTCTCCTTCCACCATATGAGATCCAGGGATCAAGTAGGGTTGTCAGTATTGGCAGTAAACAACTTTTCCTGCTGAGCAATCTCTCTGGCCTTAAATTCATGTCTAATAAAATTATGTCTTCCCATGTACCAAATATTTTTAGACACTGGAATAGAAATAATAGTCTAGACTGTTGAGAAATCAAGATTCCATGTATTTTGTGGTTATAATCACAATTTATTTCATAATCAGAAAGGAAAATGAGGCTCTAATAAGAAGGCATCTGGTAATATTTTCCATTTATGTTTTAGTAGAAAAATACAAATACTACTTAATTTTTAATATCAACTCACTATCACAGAACAACTTACTTTTTTAATCAAAGTATCTAGACTTTTTTTTTAACTAGTAAGATGATATCATACAAGTATGAATAGATAGTAAGGGTAAAATGCTTGTTGAACATGCACAAAACCTTGGATTCAATCCCCAGCACAACAGACACAAGGTGTATGGTATACATTATCCCAGACTTGGAATGTGGGTACAAGAATATCAAAAGTCCCCCCCACCCCCTGCCACACACACACACCAGAGGAATACAGTTCAGTCCATTATTAATTGATAACTAATTCAAAGTGGTTTAGGAGTTGTTAGAGCTGAGGATAATTGTCAGTTCCAGAAAATTAAAAAAAGAACAGCTAAAAGGATAAAACAGAGGAAGGTATTTCTATGGAAGTAATGACAGGAAAGAAACAAAAACCATGAATAGATATGAAGTCATAAGGGAATGATAAATTGTCAAGTAGGCCTTCTCATCTAAAGAAAAATCACATGCCTCTCATAACAGAGAGAATCTAAGACAGGCTAAACTGCAAATAGCACCCTAGCTTCATAGATTAATGTTTTTATCTGATGTTTAAGGAACACTTGTGAAATTTAATTTTCTATTTTTATCTAAATAATGCCATGTAATTGCAAAATGACTTAGTCTCTCCACTCTTTACTAGTGATTGGAGCTGTGCTTAGCTGTCATGAAAACTCTGCAAAAGTTTGAGCAGTGATACTGAATTGGCACTGTGATGAGACAACCATAGTTCTATTTAACATGAAAGAAGCTATGCTTTATACTGCAGAGCATCCATTGTAAAGAGACACATCATCACATGAAAACAGTGTAACCTTTACAGAATAAATGAACAAATGATGTTAATTGTGACAATATATGATGAGACAAGGGCTATGATAGGCACAAGAAGCTATTCTTCCAATTTTTGTAAAGTAAAATGGAAAAAAATTCACAGAAATAGTGTCATGGATTTTAAAACTTACATTGGGTTTTAGTAAGAAGTAAAACTTATTCAAGGATACATAATTTAATCTCAATTTAATTTGGCTATAAATAATAATTGCAAGAGATGAGACAAGGTGTGTGTATAAGAACATTGGTAGTAGCTGAAACAACCGAATGCTCTGACTCGTAGCCAGGGTTTTTGAAGACTGGCAAGGAAGCTAGTAATCCTGGAGCAGAAAATGTCAGCGAAATTTTGACACCAGTTGGAAATGATAGAACAAGGAGAAAGACATCCCTGAAAGCTTACTTATGCATGGTATACCAAATAGGTTACTGTGTAGCTTAAAGATAAAAGATGTATATACATGTCCAGTTCAAATTTGGTGCTGAGTTCATAGGATAAAAGTTCATAGGCATGATGCCTCAAAGCAGAGTCTAAGCTCCATCTTCTACTGGAGCTACTCCTACTCCTGGACCCTTGAGTTACTCTGTGAGTACATCTTCTCAAATGAAGTTGTTCATCTGTGTGAATAGCCATCAGGAGACAATGGAAGTCTTCAGGAACTGGGATATTTACTATTTTATTCTTGCTTGTGTCTTCACAGATTTGAATAAATAACAGTTGTTAAATAGGATATAATTTTAGATTATCTGCTGATTGAGATTTTCTGCTCCATTGCTCCCTTCTGTTAGTGTGCCAAATCCTGAGTAGATAACCCAGTTCCCTGTTTCTCCTTAATTGCATAGCACAAGGCACCCTAGTAGGGAAGTACAGTTAAAGTAGCTTCACTGAGCTGAAAGTTCTCAGACTTCTACAATTTCAAAGGCTTCTTAAGGGGGCAAACAGAATCAAGATGAGTAAGTGTGGAAGAAAGCAGGGCAAAGGTGAGACAAAGTTGGGAAGGGAAAGTGTACCTAAACCTTCAACAACTTGCATACAAATTCAGAATACAAAGAGGCTGGTGGGGGCAAAGTCCAGGGAGGAGATGATGAAAGGCTGACAGATGGAGTGCTCTCTGAGGACCAGCCGTTACAAATTCACACAATGTCCTGAAGTAAATCAAATTGGGGAACATGTGCACTAAAGGAACGAGAGAGAAGGATACACAAGAGTTACACAATAGTGACGGGTCTAATAGGGACATGGAAATCCCCTTAAACCTTAAAGTAGTTGGGAGGATGGTATTTAGGATGTTATTCTGGAACAGTTGAGAAGTGAGGGGTCAGTGGACAGGGAAGGACTGAGGTCCAGTGTCCTAAGATCTCAGGGAATTTAGTTGTCTATCTAATTCATTCTCAAAACTCTAACTTGAGAAACTCCAATTTTATGGCTCCTCCATCTAAAAATATATGGTATGGGTCAGTGGGGATTTCCTGAACAGATAAGTAACTAAAACACCAACACAACTCTCTTCTGTCTCCTTCTTATCTATCACCCTTCCCATCTCTCCTTCTCCCTTCCCTTCTCCTGACCCTCTCCCTCTCTTATCATCTTCCTTTTGCTCAGAAGCATGTCTTTCTCTTTTCTCCTATTCACCTTCCTCTTCCTGGCAGATTTTTAACGTTCCTGCCTTATTGTTTTTCAAATTCTAATAAAATCATCATCTCCAAATTTCCCTCTTAGTCTGTTTTAAGATAATTTTATCTGAGAGACTAAAAAACATGCTTAAAAGACCCTGTATTCCCAAGTAACAAAGCTGTATTGCACATATTATAGCAGAAGCTGGCCTTAATTCCTCCTGGCTCAGCCTTACAAGTAGCTGTTTGACAAGGCTGAGTCACTTGGTCAAGCTCACTAGCACTCTCAATGCCAGGTGGCAATATCTACCCCAGAATATTGTAGGAGGTTCCTAATGAATACAGCCTGGCCTCAGCTGGTACCCACAGAAGATACTCAGTCTTAATTTAGCCTTTAAAGAGGTTAGATCCATCCTAGCCTGAAGGGGAAATAGTGCTTACCCTTAAAGATTTATTTGTGCTCTAACTCTGATTCATCTGAGAGAAGGTAAGGGATGGCAGCTGAATACCAAGAAGACAAGCCTGGGGCTATTTTTTCACTGAGTCACAGAATGAGATAAAAAAGAAAATTTTTTTTCTTATCTTTTCTTTTCTTTTCTTTTCTTTTCTTTTCTTTTCTTTTCTTTTCTTTTTCCTTTTCTCTTTTCTTCTCTTTTCTTTTTCTTTTCTTTTTCTCTTCTTTTCTCTCTCTCTCCCTCCCTTCCTTTCTTCCTTCCTTCCTTTCTTTCTTTCTTTCTTTCTTTCTTTCTTTCTTTCTTTCTTTCTTTCTTTCTTTCTTTCTTTGTTCCACTTCTATTTTTTTTACTTCCTTCACTTTACTTTTCCAAGTTCTCATCTCATCTTTTACCTAGACCCCTCTAAGACCCCTCTGAACCTCATCAGTACAATCTTTTACAGCCTAGATAAAGAAAGCATTTTTCTTTTAATGGTGAAGTAAAGTAGAAAGCATCAAGGAGAGCTAAAGGGAACAGGCAAATTCTACCCCAGTAGAAAGTGTAAATAAAGAGACCCTACAATGAACCTCCAAGTTGGGATATTTTAGAAAATCAAAAAACTTCTAAAATAATTAGAAAGGGGCCAGAGACAGAGTTTAGTGGCTAAAAATTCATGCTGCACAAGGCTGATATCCTGAGTTCAATTCCCAGGATACATATAAAAACCAAATATAGTGTTGTCCATCTGTATTCTTAGCATTCCTATAGTGGAATCCGAGACAAAGATATGACCTTTGGCCAAAGAATCACAAGCCTGCTAGCCTTGTCATAATGCAGCAGCAAAAATAAGAGACCCTTTCTTAATAAAGTGAAAGATGAGACTAAAATTCTGAAAACTGTCCACACACTAATAAAATAAAAAAATAAAGTTGTTGAGGCAGAATCATTGGTTTATAATGATTAATATAATTTATAATCATTAACATAATGATTATAATGGCTTATAAATATTTTCTTTTTTCAATTTTTATTAGGTATTTACTTCATTTACATTTCAAATGCTATCCCCAAAGTCCCCTATACCCTTCCCCCCCTGCTCCCCTACCCACTCACTCCCTGGTGTTCCTCTGTACAGGGGCATATAAAGTTTGCAAGACCAAGGGGCCTCTCTTTCCAATGATGGCTGACTAGGCCATCTTCTGCTACATATGCAGCTAGAGACACGAGCTCTGGGGGTGCTGGTTAGTTCATATTGTTGTTCCACCTATAGG
>NC_034598.1:46678207-46703013 GCF_900095145.1 Mus pahari
AGAGTAATTGTGGCTTCATAGAATGAATCTGGTAGAATACCTTCTGTTTCTATTTTGTGAAATAGTTTGAGAAAAACTGGAATTAGGCATAATTTTAAGGTATGAATGTATGAAGTATTAAGTAAATCAGATCTTATGATCATCATATATATCACTAAATATGGATATATATTGAATGAGTAGGGTCATGCTTGGAGGAGAAAAGAAAAAGGTAGCATATGGGAACTATTTTACTCAAATTTTTACAGGGTATCTCTGTTTATAGTGATACCCTAGAGCCATTACTTATCTTTGTATAACCAATATTATTTCTGGAAATAGGTAGGTTCCTGGAATAGAGTGCTATCTTACAGAATTTTCACTTAAATATATTCTTTTAGAGTTTAGATATTAAGAATAAAAATAAGGGAACAGAGAAATTGCTTAGTCTTTAATTGCACTGGTTGCTCTTACAGAGGACTCATTTTCAGTTCCCAGTACCCACATGATGGCTCTCAACTATCTATAATTTCAGTTCCAGAGGAATCTGACATCTTCTTCTAGACTCCTTGGGTACTAGGCACACACATGGTACACTAATATGCATACACACAAGCACTCAGACACATAAATAAAAAAAAATCAAATCAATAGAAAGGCGTGGAAGTAAGCAGCTATTTTAAGAAGTAATCTTCATTCCTTGGTTTTGTTATCTTGGACATGCTAACATCATTTCTGTTTTGCTCACTGATACATCTTTAGTACCCATTATGCATGAGAAACACTCAAATCTTTATTGGATGAATTAACTAATTAAATTTGTTCTCTATCATCTAAATGACACATCTAAATGGGTATGCAGAGCTTTTGACTTGATGAACAGGGAAAACACGCAAAGAAACAAGTTAAAAAATAATAATAATCACATCTATGGAGAAGTATTATTGTAGGTAAAGTTTCTGGCATGAAAAATCAGAAACGTGATAAACATTCAGAGTGCTGATGTAAGGAATGTTCAAGAGAATGTTGATTTCCATATTTATTTTATCACCCACGTCTTCATAATTCTGATATATTAAAATATTTATTTTGATTCTCAAAGGATGAGCACAGCAATATGTTTTTTTGTTTTGCTTGATCCTCTGCTTTTCAACTCATATTAACATTAAAAGTTTTAGAAAATAAAATAGTTCTAGCTATGGGAACAGAAAGATAACAAAGTAAAATTAGAAAGTTGTTGAAGAATCATTTTCTATAGAAGTAGGTTGTAGTTACTTTGTATATACTGTGAGAAAAATAATGGACAGAAACCAAGTAAGAAAGATTAATTTTGGCTCACAGTTTTAGAAGTGGAGATGGTTTGAATTGCAGAGTCTCTTATTTTGCCTCAGTGAAAGCACATGGCAGAGACTAATCATAAAGTGGTATACCATAAAACAGAGAATATCTAGAAGGGTCAAGTGATACCCTTTAAGAGTGTACTTGGTGAAATAGTTTTGAATTTGACCTGCAAGTACACAGGCATGTGCTCTATCTGTCCTTAAGAACAACTGAAAATACTTGAAGGTTGTACTTGGCTTTATATACCTCTTTACTATGTTGGTGTTTTAGTTACTTATCTGTTCAGGAAATTCCCTCTGACCCATAACACATATTTTTTTTAGATGGGAGCCATAAAATTGGAGTTTCTCAAGTTTAAATTGTTCTTAAGACGTGGTAGGGTGGAGTTGGTGGGAACTAATGAGCAGATTTAGTTGTTCACCTTGATTGTCAACTTAATGTAATTTAAAATCACCATAGAAACAAGCTTCTAGGTATGTGAATGAGTATGTTACTCAAACAGTTTAACAGAGCAGGGAAGGTTCACATTGGGTGTGGGTAGCTTTATTTTATGGGACAGACCCTGAGGTACATAAAAGAGAGAAATAAGAAAAAAGAAGGTGACTTGAACATATTTCTCTCTGCTTCCTGACTGTGGATGCAATATGAACAGCTGCCTCAGACTCCTGTCACCACCCTTCCACATAGTGATGGAGTGTACTTTCAAACTGTAAGGCAAAACAAACCCCTCTTTCTTGTAATTGCTTCTGTAAGGAATATTTTACAATGAGAAAAGTAATTAAAAATGGCATTTTAAAGACAGTATATTTTAGTTATGTCCTAAAACCAATTGTACTTTCACAACTTACAAATTACTATTTTATACTTATGCAAGATGAAAACAATCTTTTTTGATTTAGATATATGTTGTAACAAATATCCTCATATAAAGATGTTACATAAGAGATGAATGTGCATGTAAAAATATACATCATCTAATGTATATTTGTATATTTAAAAAATTAAGAGTTCTCTCTAGTTAGCTTTTTTTTTCAATTTAACACAAGCTAAGGTCACGTGGGAAGAGAGAAGCTCAACTGAGAAAATGCCTCTATTAGCTTGGCCTACAGGCAAGTCTGCATAAAACATATATAATAGGTGTCTTAGTCAGGGTTTCTATTCCTGCACAAACATCACGACCAAGAAGCAAGTTGGGGAGGAAAGGGCTTATTTGGCTTACATTTCCATACTGTTGTTGATCACCAAAGGATGCAGGACTGGAACTCAAGCGGGTCAGGGAGCAGGAGCTGATGCAGAAGCCATGGAGNGATGTTCTTTACTGGCTTGCTTCCTCTGGCTTGCTCAGTCCACTCTCTTATAGAACCCAAGACTACCAGCCCAGAGATGGCACCACCCACAAGGGAACCTCCCCCCTTGATCACTAATTGAGAAAATGCCTTACAGCTGGATCTCATGGAGGCATTTCCCCAACTGAAGCTCCTTTCTCTGTGATAACTCCAGCTGTGTCAAGTTGACACAAAGCTATCCAGTACAATAGGTAAATTAGTATGGTGCGATTAATGTTGTAACAGACATACAGAAACAAATCTTGTAAAAAGAGATCCTAATATTAGCTATTTGGTCAGTAGGGAATAAAAGATCAGATTCTAATGTTTAAGGTAAAATACCCATAACTAGTGTCTACTGCTCTCTTGCTAAGTGTCAAATCTTATACTAAGAACTTAGCAAACTCACCACCTGTTATTGTGTATACTCGTCAGATACAGTTTGTTAGCTGAGCCTTATTACCCCCAATTACATATGGTGGAACTTAGGAGTTGAGAAGAAAATAAGCTGTCTAATGTCCTGTCATTAGTAAATAGTAGCACTAAGCACCAATGAGTGCAAGAGGACTTTTGGGAACAGCAATTGCCAAGAAGGCTTAGGGCAACAGCACAGAGGTTTTAAAAGAGAATTGTTAAGCAGATTTAAGAATGTGGATAATATTATGAAGCTGAAATGATGCACAATATAAATGCCCAGATGCACAGACTTTGGATGAATGGAGTAGAGGAAAAATGAAACAAATTACCAGTTAATACAGGTGGAGTCACACCCACACTTATATTTATGACCTGGTCACTAACCAATGTTGGTGCCTTATTCAAACCTGAAGACCTTTGAATTATTCAGTCTCAAAAGATGATTGTGACATCTAACAGTGTTGCCATTACTGAATGTTAGAGGTAGAAAGAACATGAGAGATCAGAGGTCAGAGATTCTAATCTACCCTGATGGTTGACCAGAGGGAACAGCACTATGCTTGGGCCACTAGACCACACCTTACCAAGATCCTGAAGAGTCCACCTGCTTTTACTGAATGAAAACAAATGCTGCCAAACAAATGGGGTCTAGTCCTAGATTAAGGTTCAGAACACAGGTATGCTTACTTCCAATCTTTATATATATATACTGTCCATTGCATCCTATTTGTGAGGAGAATGAAAAGGATTTTGTGGTTGTAAAGAGGGATGATTAATCTCCCTGATGTCATTCTCCACAGACTTGGAAAATTAGCCAGTGTCTTTATATTTTGCTTCAGTCCATATTCAGAAGTATCTCAAGTCACAAACCACTTAGTTTAAAAACATTTCTCAATTAATTTTGACTCTCTGTGACTTTGCTACTTGAGCCCTAAACTTCCATAGATCAGAGACTGTGTCCTTTGCCTTCTTTTCAACCTGTTCCCTTCTGCTGCTGCCCCAGAGTCCCAGTAAGTGGACCAGGCTCAGGGTCTGCTCAAATTTTACTTGTAATTATGGGCAGCCCAGTAATTTCTTTTCTGAGGCTCAGTTTCTCACTTTCTATAGTTCATGATTTATGCCTTTGGACCCCATTTGTTTGGAAGTAGTGGTCTTAATTCAACAAAGGCAAGTGGTCTCCCAAGGGAAGCCGAGAAGGAGGGACATCTGGGGACAGTTACGAACAGCGTCTGTGGCTTTCAGCCCAGTGCCCTAGGGCCAGTGTCAGACAGTGGCCTCACTTCTTCAGTGTCTGGTTGCAGAAGGCAGTTTCTACTCTCCTTACAGGCCTATGGGCAGGTCTCCTTTGGGGGTCAGGATTACTGGGAATACTAATTAATTCATTAGTGGGGTTGATGGATTATCAGGCTGTCTCCTAGCAGAGGAGCCTGAGGGGTGGGGTGGGGTGGGGTGGGGTGGAGTGTAACAGATTGCTGCTCATAAATCTGCCTGTTGCCTTCCTTTTCTCTGCTTCAATGGCTCCTAGTATCAGGCCAGTGGGCCAGCAACTGAGTGCTGGTCTGGTCTCCTTTTCTCCACTCAGCAGATGGTTCTAACAGGTTACCTCAGATCTTTACAAAAAAGCAATAGTGAAAGAGAGAAGGGCTGTGGACTGGCCCTCTGGCCCAGGAACCATGTGGGGGAGGAGAGTGAATGCAAATGACCTTAATTCTCTTTTCCTAAGGCAGTCATCACTCTCTCCTTTTGCTGATTGCACAGCCTTTCTGCCCTTCCTGCTCTCTCAGAATTCAACAACCCCACAACTGTCAAGGAGTTTTGACAGTAACCCTGATGAATGCATTCCACCCACTTTTCTGAAAAAAACAAAACAAAACAAAAAAACCCAGCAAACTCAAAAACTGAAAACCAGTTCTTAAAGAAAAACTCCCTCTGCCACTACATGAGTATACACACACACACACACACACACACACACACAAACACACACACACCACACGTGTGCACACACACAATTGAATGTATTTTGAGAGTTAATGAGTTAATCCTCTTATGTTCAATTCCTTACATCTGTCAGAGGTCTCTGGGCACAATGTTCCATCTCTACCCTCACCTTTGTCTCAATATGTTCATCTTTCTACTAATGTTCCATTCCTTTCCTCCTACAATAAATCTCACAGGCAGGGTGCCACTTCCAAAATAACAACAACAATGACAACAACAACAACTTTTTAGTATCCATGGGTATGGCTTTGAATACAGAATTCAGGGGAGTGACCCATACATTTAGAAACTATTAAGGTGCTTTATCTAGAGGCAAACTGTCCCATTCATAACCTCCTTCTGGCTGAGGAATAAATTCTGATTTGTTTCCAGAAATTATGATGTCTATCATGCATTACTTAATTACTCCAAAAATGAAGTTTATTTTGCTGAGCAATAGTTCCTGGATAAGGAACAAAAAGATTAGTGAGGCTTTAAAGATTTGCTGAAAATTACTAGTGACTTGCAAAAACCAGAAAAAGTTATTTTTTTATTTAGTTTTCTATGAAGATGAAGAATTACAAAATACCTATGTTAGAGTTCAAAAAATTAACTATTTAAAACCTATGATAGTCTTTAATAATAGTGGTAATAAAACTACCTTTTAGAGCCAGAGCTCCAAGGGTTTATACATTTGCTTTTGTTTTCATAAATGTCATGTGAACAAAACACAACAGACCAATACAGCAAATATGGTTATAACAGGAATATATTTGTTATGTTGCAAAGGGAGACTAAGACTAACCCTAACCCTAACCCTAACCCCAAAACTCTAAGAAAAAAGGCTGGGGGATGTAGCTTAGTGGTAAAGTGCTTGTTTAGCATATGCAAGGCCCTAGGTTCAAATGTTAGAAATACACACACACACACACACACACACACACACACACACACACACACGTGCACGCACAGCAAAAAAATCTGTCCAAGAAACAAAACCAAAATCTTCTAGAAAACAACAACCAACCAATCAAACCAATAATCTCCCCATGTAGGGTAGTAGAGTCACTAGTACTATGTCCTTGCTGTGTAGTTTTCTCAGGTTCATTTTAAGCATGGCCACCGGTCTCATGTACGGTTTAGCTTTCTTTCCAAGTATGTCTCCAGTTTTCTGACCCCCTTCCTGTTCTGCCTGCTCTACCCTGCCTTGTACCTTTCTAACCACAAGACTTTTCAGTTCTCTTAGTTTTCACCCATCAACTTCAGCAGTCTTCCCCCTCTAGTCCCTTCCTGGTTTAAACAAAAACAAACACGCAGTGGCAAAGCTGGACCTGGTCAGAGAAGCCTTGTGAAGGAGGTGTGTCTTTAGGCTAGGAAGGGGAGGGGCTAGCCTGTGGGCAACGTCTCCCGCCCTGGTCAGCAGCCAAAACCAGCAAAACTGCAGCAAGTCAGAAGCTCCAGTCAGATCACAGGAGCTGCCCAGAGACCGTGGTACTGAAAGAGCTACTCGCGGGAGCTGACCCCGGGAAAGAGGTACTGAAAAGACCTAGAAAACCAGCTGTGGTGGAGGCACTGACCTGAAGGCATCCTGGTGGTGCATCAGAACTCCAGGAAAAAGTAGAATAAGTAACAGACAGGGTACTCAGACCAGGAACAATCACTAGAAGGTAGCTACCAGCTTAACACGGACGACTGAAAGGGTCTTCTGTTTCCCACGATCTGCCTGGTCAGGTCAGGGTAGACCTGACTGCCCTGATAGTTTTTCAGGACACAGATTAGAGTTTAATCTCGGAACTGGACTTCCAGAGGTGAGACTGTGAATGGGGTGTGGGTACTAAAGTTTCTGTGTGAAGTTCCCACAGATGCAGAAGAGAAGACTTTGCTGGTGACTCCTCTGTCACTGTGAAGCCCAACGTTCCATCTTGCTAATGCTAAAAGCTGCAAAAGTTTAGCTGTTTTCCCAAAGTGGCTTAGCAAGCAAGTTGGAAGAATTGGTACATTTGAGTGCTTTGTTCACAAAGCCGATGGTCTGGGCAAACAGTGGAGGGAGAGGAATAGAAATGGAAATTAAATAAGGAGAGGGAGATCTTGGGAGGCCACAGGTGAAGATTCTCCTCACTGTCTCCATTTGCTTAGCCAAAAGTTCTTCAATGGTTTGGAGATAGAAAATATATTTTCCCCCAGCGGTTTGAGATTGTAAATCAGACAAAATGATTGTCCAAATGTATCTTTTTTTGCCATATACTCATCACTTTCCCACCAAAATTATATTCAAGAAATATTAACAAATGCAAATGATCCCACCTTAGTTTCTAACATAGTAAAGAACACGGGGAGAAAATTAGATACTTGTTTAACTTCTGCTAATGAAGTTCACTATTACGATCTGAGGCTGTGAAACTGAATGAAGTACAGTATGGCCTTGCGCTCTCTCTCTCTCTCTCTCTCTCTCTCTCTCTCTCTCTCTCTCTCTCTCCCTCTGTGTATATGTGTGGGGCATGCAGATAGTTACTAATCAATAGGAAATTGTAGTTGTAGATATAAAATCTTGGCTATGAAAGACTACTATTCTAATCACTGTTCCCATACAATGCTACTTGTGAAATCCTTGGTTTATGTTTTTTGTTTTGTTTTGTTTTTGTTTTTGTTGTAGTCTCCAAGCAAAATATTTCATTTATGTGGTTCTTAACTTCTCTAAACATTAGCCTGCATAATCCCTTTCTGTTGTATTTAGAGCCATAGCAGCAAGAGGTAATCAAGTACCATCAGCTTATAAGGGGAAAAACACTGGACAACCTACTACAAATACCCGTGTAAATACTTTTCACTCACTTCACTCACTTTTCAAATGAAACTTTTCCAGAATGAATGAAGGTAAAGGTGTAGGAAGAATTTCATGTAGTAGTTCTCCAAATAGTAGAAACTCGCAATGGCTATGATACTATGCAGTTAGCGTCTATGACAAATACATGTTCAAAAAGGATTTTAAAGTGAAAAAAAATGAGAATAATATTTTAAATAGAGAAAAATAACTCAAAACTGAGATTTTATTGAAGGAAATAAAGAGGTAAATCCTGTAACATGTAGGTGTATGTGGAAATCCAAATACTAATGTCAAAGACTAGAATGGACTTTATGAGATCAGAATGAGTTTGCACATATTGGGGGTAGTAGAATTCTATATTCAAAAGCTAGTATTAATTAATACTTTTTAGCTACACTGGCATTATCTCTATGTTCTATGAGGCAGAACCATAGCCTTTAATATCCATACAATATCCACAAAACATTAAAACAATTTTGCTATGTTCATCTCACACTTTAGTGACAAGAAAATAATCTTAGTTTTGTGTTTCTTTCAGGATACTTATAAGATGGTATGGTAACAGGTTAAAGGATGAATTGGGTTTTGGTTTTTACTCTGAAGAGAATCCACTTAAGTTTTATTAATAACAAATTAGAAGTGAATCATATATTTTCAACACTTTGTTTCTTTGTCTATCATGTGATACCTTGAAAATATTTAAAGTAGAAATAGAGAAAGCCCATTTTATCATTGGAAAGTTCTGGCTTTTGCTTCTATCTGTGAGATACTTCACACCTTTTCTCTGGAGCTTGTGGAGGAATTGCATTGCTCATATTGTGAACCAACGATAAAACAGTCCTACTAGATGAGGGCTTCTGCCTTCCACCAGAAATTTGATGAACATGTAACTAAGAAAGAATATCAAGTCAATTTTTTTCTGCATGAGAATTTTCGCTCTTTCATCCTCCCTGCATCTACACAAATATAAACAGAATAAAAATTTGGAAGCTAATTTCATGTCTGACTGTAGAGGCATCTGATGGAGCTTGGAATCTTCATTCATCCGTTTTAGTCCCACAGGATCTTTGATATTTAGCTTCATTATTACATGGGTAAGTAAACACCTTAAAACAAAAACTGAAATAGATCACTGATCTTCATGGTCCCGAAATTGGCATTAAACATAGATTTTAAAATTATATGTGTAATTATTGTCATTGTGACTCAAGATATTTAGGAGTAGTCATTTCTCACCCTCATGTGGAATTCATGACACATGGCATTAATTCCAAGGGTTTAATGCATTAACTCATTCTATGCTGAGTTAGATCTATTACTATTATTCCAATTTTAGGAGGAGAAGATTAAGGTAGATACAAGTTTAAGTCACAAATATAGTAAGTAGTAAAATTGAAATTTGGATCCAGTTGATCTGACTCCAGATTGTGTGCTGTCTAGACTAGATGACAAGTGAAGACTATTGGGCAGTTATCATATTTGCTTCTTTACCAATTAGATGAGGTGGCATTCAGATAACAACAGCATATACAGTGCATTTTATTTATTAATCTGTGTGGAGAATTTGATTTTGAATGAAGAAAACACATGCAAGAATGGGTTAGACTTTTGAAATTCCAAAAATAAATTAAAAATAGACACATAGATATTGTTTTACATTATCTTTGTCATACTTTTGTGTTGAATAATATAAACTATACCTTATCTTTTTATTATATAAAATAATAAAATAAATAAAACTAGGATTAGGAATCAGGAACTGAAAATATTGGGTTAGAGCTCCATCTGTACTCTTTTGGTCACCTTGTTTTTGAAGCCACATTTATATGGCCACAAAATTCTCTTAGAGCTACTGTACCAATACATATGTGAATAGAGAAAATTAAACCAGAACCATCCCTGTTCTTCTCATGGTTGATAAAAGAAGAAAGGTAAAATTTCACTCCTTTGTTTTGCTTCACATTGTTTATCCAAGTCTAATAAACTTTTCCTTTATACCCACCAACAGTATTATTTTAAAAGCTTAAAAATCACCAAGTTTATTAAAGACAAATATTAGTCAATTTTATTTTCTCAACCCCAGTTCCTGGTAGCATGCCCACTGACATACATAGAAAGATCAAGCAAGAGTTGTGAAGAACAGAGAGAAAATAGGGAAGCCAAATACAAAAGTGAGAGTGATACCAGGTGGGTCAGGTGGTTCTCCTCTCTTTCACCTCTCCGTCCTCTTTGTGGACATCATTATGACCCAGTGCAATGATGCTAATGAAGATGGGAGAAAGATGAGGAGGAAAAGAGTACAGAAAAGAAGAGGAGTAGAATAAGTAGCTGAAAGCAACACAGAAAAGCCTTTGAGATAGGAATGAATCCTGGAATGTGAGTTAAAAGCTGCCTCAGAGAACATCAAGGGAAATTTTCCCTGGATAATGATCACTCATGTTGCTATAGCTATATTGATCTACAATTGCTAAAGACAAAATATCTTTCTTCATTAGTTATGATGAAAGAGATAAGGGAAGAAAAGAACTGTAAATCCCAGGATTTGGGATCAGAAATGTTTTTATGTCCTATTACACTATGTCTTTACATGTCCATCATATAAAATGCTGGCCTCATGGTGCTGCTGAATATACTCATCACCTTCAACAGTATGCTCTATTGGATATATAGATTAATGAGTGCAAAAGTGCTGTAAAATTAGAATGCTACACAAAAGCTGTTGTAATTACACACAGAGAGACCATTAGGTTTCTCAAGCCCATCCCATCCTTTTTAGGCCTCAGCCTGCACCTGCCTCTGGAAGATCTGTGTTATTTTAACAGAAAGTTAATTAGGTTCTTACCCATCCCTCTGGATATTTGCCCGACTTAGAAGTGCAGCTCAGCACACAAGCTTCATCATCCATATTAAAAGTGGGATTTTCTGACTTGGCCTGGGCAGCCAGTTGACCAGTAGGTTCCAATGTGTGTTTTCAATAAAGCTGCTTACCCAGGAAGCCTTATTAAGTGAGTAAGTCAAGCTGACATGATTTCCTTGCTGATTAATATGAAACCTGGGCTGTTTTCACAATGCAATAACATTAATTATTTATAGGAGGTAAATGAGGTTACAATGAAAACAAGCTCCAATTACCAGAAACAATTCAAATAATATTTTTATATTTTTTGTAAATGCTAATCCTAATCCCTGAATTAATTGATTGGAGACCCCAGCTTCAAGGATCAAAAGGCATTTCATTATGTTCTTCCCTTTAATCAAAGGTGATAGAGGATTTAATGTTTCAAGGACCAACTAATAAGCTGGGATGCTCCAGCAGGGTTTACCAGATACTTTTATCTGCTAAACTATAGACCTACAAATGACTCAAAAGATCTGAAAACTACTCAAACTCTTGTAATATGAATGTAAGTTTACTAAATCACATATCTATTTTTCATATGGCAAAATTTGCATGTTAAGCATATCAAACAGTATCTGTTAGGCAAATGAATTGAAGTAGTTAGGATTTTTCTGTTTTTACCTAAAACAGTCCCATGTTATGTTCACAGTCGCTATATTCTGTTTTGTTTTACATTGGTTTCATATTTTCATTTCTAATAAAGTATTTTCTGTTTCACTGAAATAATCTTGGATAGGTTGATGGATCACTGATTTTTGCTTCTAAGTATTGTCATAGTGTGATATTTATGTGCAAAGGAAAGAGTTGTCCATACATGGGTAAACTTATTAATGGCCAGTGGCAATTTGTTTCATGGTTCTTTCATGACACTGTGTCACATGTCTGACACCCCTAGCTGCTACGAGAGAACACAGGGTACTTATAAAGAATTACAATGCTCTTTTGGACATGGGGCAGTCCAGCCACAGTGGAACTATTTAATATGAAGTGCTTGAAGTCACCTGTTGGCAGAGCCAGTGGGGAACATGGGACTGTACAAGTTAGATGCTTGTGAAATATCTCTAAATAGAGGCTACATAGGCCTCTGTAGAACACAGGAAGGTAGTCTTGATCTTGCTATAGGTTTTCATTTTATGCTAAAAATTCAGAACATTTTACTTGCTTAACTGATCAACATATATTTTATTTGATAATATAAATTTATTTTCATGTTATATACCAATTATTTAAAAATCATTGTTCACCTTCAGCAAATTTTCTTTTTCATTCTTTGTTTATTATGATGTACTTTTCATTACATTTCTGACCAGTTTTCTCTTCCTTCATTCCTCCCACCACCCCACCCACCTCCATTCTTCCTCACACCCACCCCTCCGTTTCCCCTCAGAAAAGAGCAGGCCTCCCAGGAATATCAACCAAAAGTGACATAACAGTTACTAAGACTAGGTACAAACTGTCATATCAAGGCTTGATGAGGCAACCCAGTAGGAGGAAAAGGCCCAAGACTAGGCAAAAGAGTCAGTGATACTTTCTATCCCCACTATTAGGAATCCCAAAGAAGACTATGCTACACAACCAAAACATATATGCAGAGGACATAGCTGAGACATATACAGTCCCCATGATTGTTGTTTCAGTCTCTGTGAGTCCTTATGGGTCCTACTTAGGTGATCTGTGCACTGTGATCTTCTTGTTACCTTAACAGCTCTGGTTCGTACAGTTCTTCTTCCTCTTCTGTGGGGTTCCCTGAGCTCTGCCTAATATTTGGTGTGTGTCTGTGCATCTGCTTCCATCAGTTGCTGGGTGAAGCCTCTCTGATGATGATTGAATTAGGCACCAATCTGTGAATATAGTAGAATATCATTAGTAATCATTTAATTGATTTATTTTTTGCCAGTTGTCTTTGGTTCTATCCTAGGTGCCCGGGCTGTCCAGTCTCTAGTTCCTGGCTATTCAGGCAGTGTCAGGTACAGGCTCTCATAGTGTTGGCTTCAGGTTAGCCACTCCCACAAGTTTTGTTCCACCATTACCTCAGCCTATTTTGTAGGCAGCTCAAATTGTAGGTTGAAAGTTTTGTGACTGGGTTGATGTCCTGGTCCCACCACTATAAACCTTACCTGGTTACAAAAGATGGTCAGTTCAGGCTCCGTATCCCCCATTACTAGAAGTCTTGGCTAGGGTCACCCTCATAAAATCCAGGGAGTTTCCACTACACTAGATTTCCACAGTGACTCCTTCTAAGTCCTCTCCTTTTTACAGTTATCTTTCCCAGTACTCTCTACTTTCATTCATATCCTCCACTCTCTCCTGATCCCTCCTATTCCCATCCCTACTCACCCACAGTCCTCTTGCAAAATTTATTCTATTTCTCTTTCCCAGGAAGATCCATCCATGCATCCTCCTTTGAACCTTTCTTGACTTAGCCTTTCTGGGTCTGTGGTTTGTAGAGTGATTATCCTTAATAGCTAATATCTAAGTACATATCATATTTGTCTTTCTGGGTCTAGGTTACCTCACTCAGGGTAATTTTTTCTAGCACCATTCATTTGCCTGTAAATTTCATGACGTTATTTTTATAACATCTGAATAATACTCCATTGTAAAAATGTACTATATTTTCTTTATCTATTCTTCAGTTGAGGAACATCTATTTTGTTCTCAGTTTCTGGCTGTTATGAATAAAGCTGCCGTGAACACAGTTAAGCAAGTGTTCTTGTGGAAGACCGGAGCATTCTTTGGGTATATGCCCAAGAGTAGTACAGCTGGGTCCTGAGGTAGATCCATTTCCAACTCTCTGAGGAATCACCATATTGTACAAGTTTGTACTCCCACCAGCAATGGAGGAGTGTTCCTCTTGTTCTGCATCCTAGCCAGCATGTATTGTCAGTTGTGTTATTGATCTTAGCATTTCTGACAGGTGTAATACGGAATCTCAAAGTAATTTTGATTTTCATCTCCCATATGACTAAGAATGTTGAACATTTGTAAGTGTTTCTTAGCCATTTGAGATTTCTCTTTTGAAAATGATATTTAGAAACGTATCTGACTTTTAATGGGGTTATTTGGTTTGTTTATATCTAGTTTCTTGAGTTCTTCGTATATTTTGAATGTTAGCTTTCTGTCAGATGTGGAGTTAGTGAAAATTTTTTCTCAATTTGTAGGATGCTGTTTTGTCCTATTGATGATCCTTTACCTTACAGAAGATTTTCAATTTTATTAGTTCCCATTTATTAATTGTTGATCTTAGTGCTTGTGTTATCAGTGTTCTGTTGAAGTTGTCTCTTATGCCAAAAGCATTCAAGGCGGTTCCCCACTTTCTCTTCTACTAGGTTCTTCTTCTTCTTCTTCTTCTTCTTCTTCTTCTTCTTCTTCTTCTTCTTCTTTCTCCTCCTCCTCCTCCTCCTCCTCCTCCTCTTCCTCCTCCTCCTCTTCCTCCTCCTCCTCCTCTTCCTCCTTCTTTTTTGCAATGTGCTGTAAGTTGATGTATGTCTAGGATAATTCTTTGAGCTTTGGTTTAATTTAAATTGACAGCTGGGCAAGGAAAGTATGAAACACAAGTGCTCTATATCCATGAAATAAACACAAAGTTTATGTGTTTACATGTGACAAGGTCTCATATAGCTCAGACTGGGGTTAAACATTTTATGCTGCTAAACATAAACCTCTGTATGCTGATAACGATGAACTCCTGATTTTTCTGCTTCCACCTCCTAAGGTCTGAGATCATAGCCATCATGTCTATCTCAGTTTAGATTTACACCAGGTATTTTGTGGTTCAACTTTTTTTATATTTTCCTTTTTTTCAGAATCTATAGATGGCAAAAATGTATATGAAATCCAAGGATATGGTAGAGCTGGTCAACACACAATCCTGGATGGATAAAGGTCTGGCCTCTCAAAATGAGATGAAGGAGCAAGAGAAAAGACCAGGCTCTTATGGAATGCTTGGAATCTTAACTGAAGAGCATGACAGTATCGAAGAGGATGAAGAAGAGGAAGAAGATGGAGATAAACCTAAAAGAAGAGGTCCCAAGAAAAAGAAGATGACTAAAGCTCGCCTTGAAAGGTTCAGGGCTCGAAGAGTCAAGGCCAATGCTAGAGAACGAACCCGGATGCATGGCCTGAATGATGCCTTGGATAATCTTAGAAGAGTCATGCCATGTTACTCTAAAACCCAAAAGCTTTCCAAGATAGAGACTCTTCGACTGGCAAGGAACTACATCTGGGCCTTGTCTGAAGTCCTGGAAACTGGTCAGACACTTGAAGGGAAGGGATTTGTGGAGATGCTATGTAAAGGTCTCTCTCAACCCACAAGCAACCTGGTTGCTGGATGCCTCCAACTGGGGCCTCAATCTGCCCTCCTGGAGAAGCATGAGGAAAAATCTTCAGTTTGTGACTCTACTGTCTCTGTCCACAGCTTCAACTATCAGTCTCCAGGGCTTCCCAGCCCTCCTTATGGCCATATGGAAACACATCCTCACCATCTCAAGCCTCAACCATTTAAGAGTTTGGGTGACTCTTTTGGGAGCCATCCACCTGACTGCAGTACCCCTCCTTATGAGGGTCCACTCACACCACCCCTGAGCATTAGTGGCAACTTTTCCTTGAAGCAAGATGGCTCCCCTGATTTGGAAAAATCCTACAACTTCATGCCACATTATACCTCTGCAAGTCTAAGTTCAGGGCATGTGCATTCGACTCCCTTTCAGACTGGCACTCCCCGCTATGATGTTCCTGTAGACCTGAGCTATGATTCCTATTCCCACCATAGCATTGGAACTCAGCTCAATACGATCTTCTCTGATTAGAGCAATAAGATAAGCACCAACATTTCAGAGAATGAAGTGGAGATGTTTTCCATGTTTCTAGTGGCTGAGCTAAACTCTCAGAAAATTTAAAAGAACCTTTGGATATACATCAAACATAATAGTCCTAGTTTGTTCAAAACTTCCTGTACCTGCTAACTTTCTTCCCATTAACTTCTCACATTGAACCAATCCTACATTCGGTAAACTCAAGTGAACATATCTGATGGTTTGAGGCCACATGGTAATGGAACAGAAAGCCTAGGCCCTGCTCCAATGGTGCCAAAGACTAACTGAATACTCTGCCAATTGACTTTCCATTTCCAGTGTTTTTATTGCTTTCTGATAAACATGAAGCAACTGTTCTAAATCAACATATACTGTTCACCTCTCACACAGTTTTAAAATTAAAAAGCAATAAAAGGAAATAGCATAAATGGAATGATTATATAGAACTGGAAGGAGCATCAAGTACATGTCTGTTGGCTTATAGAGTACAAAATTTGTGTGAATTTGACAAATCATCTTTGTGTCTATTTAAATATAACTTCCAGAGCCTAAAATCATAACTTGGATGTTACCATAAATAACCAGTATGTTCTTTAAGAGATTAGCTCTACTTATTACTGTGCTGAAAGCTATATACACCTTTTTTAGTGATTCCAGAACCATGATAGAAGCCTCACACAAACTTCATTCTTGATACTATTTTAAAAAAACAACTGTCTTAGTTCTAGGAGACAAGCAAGAAAGACATTGAAATTTCTCTTCTGGCACACAGAAATATCACCTAGCTCATTTCTTAGCTTCCATGACTAAAGGGCTGTGGGAATTTTGCAGGTATTCAGGTGCTTCAGTTAGAATTAGAACTCAGCCAGGTTCATACTGTAGAGCAATAAAAATGGTGATTGGCTGCCATCCCAACTAACACAGTTGAAGAATTCTGCCTCACACATAGCCACTGGAAAAATGTGGATATTCTCCAGCAAGATGAATTTCACTGTTTAAAGCAATGTGATTAAAGCCATAGAGTCCACTCCAGTATCATATATTCCAGAACTGTTGTAATCAGTCTTGAATTCTTACAACATAAATGTAACTTCTTACTTCCCACCCTCCACTGATTGTTATTTTGTCTTCATTTCCATGATATTATGCTATTTTATGCAAAATTTTGATTAGAATCAAAATAAAGAGTCAATGAATCTGTCTGTATCTTCAGCACGGGTTTTGATCAGTTTTAAGAAAGTTTATTTTTCTTTATGTGGCATCTCTTTTCTTTGTATCCACATTGGTTCAGCCAAGTTTCTCTTCTCCAGAGAAATTAACTCTGAGAAATTTTACTATCATGATCCATCCTCCACAGCAATCATTTATGTTCAACCCAGGAGTATACATAGTTTATTTATAGTGGGTGAGGATACATCTCTAGGAATAAATTTAGCAATATTAATGACAGATGAATATGCCATTTTATATACCAAACTATATATGTATCTCTTTTCTTTATTGCCCTTATTTATTTCTTTACACTGGGAGTTATTTTGTATCCATCTTATTGCAGCACTTACTCTGCTCTACTTTGCACCTTTGGCTTATAAATATGTTTAAAAGTCTGTAAAGAGGTCTTAAACAACTTGTGACAGTAATTTACCACCCCCAACACCTTGAATCACCCTAGTGGAAATAGGCAAGGAGAATTATTTATAGAATCATCCTATGTAATTTTTTTTTGAGAATTTGCTCTTACTTACCATAGCATCTTACTTATATAGCATTTATGTTTATAGATAATTGCTATCTGAATTATTTATTAGGTTCTATTTATTTAATTTATTATTCTTTCTTTTTATGTAAAAATTTGAGACTGATAGATATAGCCTTAAAACTTCACTGGGCAAGTAGCTTATACATTTGGAGTGAGAGAAAAGGTGAAAATCAGTTCTTGATTGCTTGCGATGGTTTTATAAAAAAGATCAATAATTTGAATGGCTATGCAAGTTAATGGCTTTAGATTTTTTCCTTTAAGGTGCAACAGAGTTACATTATTATTTTTTCCTTTGGAGAATGTAGTACATGTGAACCAAGACTGTAGACTTGTGAAGAGAGATTTTATAATTAAATACAAATTTAGTACTGTACCATGCTTGGAAAGAACTTGTTCTTTAAATAATGTCTAGTCTTCTGGGAATGTTTTCAGATAAAAATGAAGCAATTGTTTAAAAGAAATGACTGTTTTACCTCCCTTTTCCAGTAGCAATAAAGCTTTGAGTGTTATTACACATTGTGTTTTTCTTGGCAATGTTACTCTTTGGAGATTTCATTGAGTCTTTACATTTATATTTGGTGAGCAGCTAGCACAGTAAGTCCAGACAGTGCATAGGGTTTACACAATTGTTCTTTTAGGTCATCTTGCCACTTTCCAGAAGACTTGGAAGGCCACAGTGTAGTAGATAAATGTCTCTCACTCATATAATAAACTATAAAACTTGCAGTTGAGAAAAGAGGAATCTTTCAGGCTATAGAAATACTTAGGCCCCAGAGAGGTTAGTCATAGAAGGATGCCCTAGTATCTGCTATTTAAGTGAGCTTGCCAATTTTTGAAACAATATGAAGTATGATTTTGACAATTGGCTTTTAATATTTTCTGATTTATTTTTAGTTTTCTTATGATAATTTTTTCCAAGAGTCCTTCTTAAATGAATAAAATGCAAAATAGAAAAATCTAATAATGATGATGATGATGAATATAAATAAAATTGGTTAACAAAAGAAACTTGAGCTTAAGATTTAAGAAACAAAGTGTATAAAGGAAAGCCATCTTTCTGTATGTCTCTTGAATCTGCTGTTCCTGGTCTCCACAGAGAAAACATTGTTTCAAACACATTAACTTAATAATTATCAGAGATCTTTTATACAAATAGAAGCAAATATTTGGTACATTTGTCACAAACATTATGATATATCATCTCCTCCCCTTTTCTATAAATAGTTTGTGTACTGAAATAATATTTAAGCACATATCTTCAGATTTTTTATATTAAAATATTTTGATTGTGAAGCTTCAACTGGCTATCAATAAACAATAAAATTCATGAGACTAAGTTGAAGAATTTAGGTTGCAATCCTGAATGACACGTCATTTGGCTTTTACTGAGAATCTCTTTACTTTGTAAAGACTGCTCCAAAAAGACAATGACATGTCTCAGCTATGAGATGTTTATCATGTAATGTCAGGTTTCAAGTGACTTGCATATGTTTATTCATTTGTTCCTAAAGTCATTCCCATAAAGCAATAACTCATTGTTCTCATTTTACAGATTAGGAAACTAAGGAAAAGTGATCTAAAACTAATCCTCTGTGCTGAGGATTAGTTTTAGATTTTTTATTTTATTGACAATTTCATACATGTATAGAATGTATTTCAGTCATGTTCACATATATTACTTTCTCTTCTCCTCTTCTTCTTCAGCTGAGCCCTTCATCCCAAGTATGGCCTCTTCTACCATCTTGCCTCTTTTGTGTGTTATCCACCTAGTTTAATTTGAATTGCTTTTTAAACACATGGGTTGGCCATTATTTATTGATTCACTGGTAACTTGCCAGTGATTACACCATTTCTTCCCTCTACACTGAGGTCTGTTGAAAACACTTCATATGAAACGTATTTCTTAGTGTCAGCTCACCTGTTCTTAATTTTATTTTAATTTACAAATCTCATTTATTTTTATTAGATATTTTCTTTTTATTAGATATTATTGTGTTTCTTTATAGACATATATGAATGCATACATATTAAAATAAACACATATAAAGGTAAATGCTATATCTATGTACACTTGAAAATGTGGATAATTCAACATAGTTTGGTATACATTGAACACCAATCTTCTCTCTACATATATTCTATATAAAATGTTGAGTATATATATAATTATATATATATATAGTTGGTGTTCAATGTATATATAATATATTTGAATACACTCTCAATAGAAATACTTTTCGGATCATTTAATTTTTGACAAGTCCATAAACAGTTCCTTCATTTACATTGTTAACACCTAAATTAGATGTTTAGGCCTCAAGAAAGGAAATGGGGCAGAAAATAGAAAGTGGGAGAGAGAGGGGTCTATTTCTTCCCATTAGACTAGACATAGAAGGGCAGTTTGACAATGACGATTATTCTTCCTTTTCTAATGCTGTTTCCCCTCCTTTGAGAGCTAGCCTCTGAGCCAAGCCAGATCCAGGGCAGGCAGGCACGTGGCTGGCCCACTGAGGGCCAAGCACAGCCGCAAGCTGCTCGAGGACTCCTGGAGCAGACTATCCCCTGGCTCCTGCCCACCCCACTGCTGCCAGCCTGCAGCTTCCCTCCTGCCAGACTCCTGGGCATACTGATGGGAATGGCATAATTATCTAATCCCTGCCTAGGGAGATCTAGGACACATGCAAACAGATGGAGGGCCAGGGGGAATAAGAGACTTTTTGTGTTGGCGAAGGGATAAAGACAAGTATGGGAGTCACAGGCCAGCCTGAGGGAAAGTCCTGAAATCTCCCTCTTTCCCTGCAGCTCAAAGGTAACTCATCTTTTATCCAAACACAATCTCTGGAAGGAAGGACCTATACTTCCTCTTTGCTATGGGAAAATGACTTGAGAAAGAATAGTGACCCTTAGTGTTTAGATTTCGACAAAGAGGAAAACATGAGCAGTTACTGACAGAAGTAATATGGGAGAATCAGAGTTCCAGAAGTATATGGAGAGGATGGAATAGAGTCAGATATAGAAATGAAATAACCCTTACAAATGATCTGTTTAATTGCCTTCCATTCACCTGACCCCTCAGGCATGCTTCCTTTCCCTCGCTTTCTGACTTTCAGTATTCATGCATCTGAACTCATACAATAGTGATAATATTTCTTGTATTCAACGTCTCTTTTTCTCTGTCACTATACTCTGATAAACTATTTTAAAGCAAGACCAGCATAACAGTATTTTTGTTTTAAAGAAAATCTTCCTGAACCTGAGGAAATGATTCAACAGGTAAAGCACTTGCCACACAAGTGTGAGGGACCTGAGTTCAGACACCCAAACCCCACAGAAAGCAGGGTGCAGAAATACACATCTCTCCAATCTCAGTACTCCAGTAGTATAAAGACAGCTTAATCCCCCAAATTTTAGGCCAGCTAGCCAGCCTATGCACCATAGTGATCAATAAGAAGAGAAGGTCACATACCTGAGGTTTTCCTCTGATGTCTTTATGCACTGTGATATGTGAATTCCTGTGCTCACCAATACAAATATGTACTCACATTCATATCCATGGACACACACTGATTTAAAAGCACTGCAACTGATCTTCCTTTCTTTATGAAATAGAACACCCACCTTCCAAACTGTCTCACCCAACTGTTCATAGTCTACACTTCCATACATATACATACATATACCACTAATTCTTCCCTTAAACCCAGAAGCTACCCACTCCATGCTCTCTCCTTTTCTTTGCTCTTCTGTGTAAGTTTATATTGTCTCCCTGGGTTACTATTCCTCTGATCACCACAGACGAAATTGCTGTTTGTCTTAGCTCAATGCAGTAATTTTTCCTGAGTGCTCTCCTTAATTACTAAATCTGTTCAAACCCTTCAGGTCTGGATGGAAATTATGTCTGTTAAAACATTCCCTAGCTATCTCTGTAGTCATTATAGTGCTCATCTTTCACAGTTTAGGGACTCATGATGACAGAATCCAAGACTTAAGTTTCTATTTCAACTTACGTATCCTCTACCTGTTTTCAGTTACTAAATAAGGGAAGCTATTTAGGATACTTGTTATATCGATAGCCCTTAGGGCAAGAGATAAAAGAGTAAATCAATTTTTACAAGGAAATGCTTAAAGTATTTATTGGGAATTGTGATGTTCACTTTACATGCCAATACATTCATAAAATGTTTGTTTCTGCTTTCCTACTTTGTCCATGTTGGCATCCAACTTGTGATTCTCCTGCTCCAGGCTACTGGAATTACAGGCTTTTTCATTATCCCCTTCCTAATAATACCCAAATGTACTTACAGTAAGGTAGTAATTGGTGGCCAGTGAGATAGCTCAGAGGAAAAATTTGCATGTGGCAAAACCTGATGACCTGAGTTTCATGTGTGCACAACGCATGCGTGCGCGCGCGCGCGTGCGCGCGCACACACACACACACACACACACACACACACACGAGAAGAGAAAATTTAAAATAGAAAGAAAATGAGTGTCTTTATATAGAATTATTGTTCTTGGTTATTTGTTTGACACAGGGTCTCAAGTAGCCCAGACTGCCTTTATAATTACTGTGTAGCATAGGATGACCTTGATCAGTGCCTATTTCTGTTAATCCTGTATTGGCTTCCTCAGGGCTAAGATTATAGCTGTTTGCCAACATGCTTGGTTTTATGTGGAGTTAGTGAATTGAGGGTTTAGTACTCACTGGGCAATCGCACTACAAACTTAGCAATGTACCTAGCTCCTTGAGTTCTATTTTCTTCACAATGTTTTTGCACAAATAAAAATGTATAGTAAAATGCAGATAAAATAAATATTGTTGAAACAGTGTAGTTTTAGAAAGCAGAACGATAGAATCAAAATGAGAATAAAAATAGTGGGTACAAACTTCTCTAATTTGAACATTTCAAAATCTTTTAGATATTGTCCTGAAGGACTAGGCTATTCATGAGGTAGAAGAAAAACTCAGCTGTGTATTAAAAAAAAAATAGGCATCTGTTGCCATTGTTTATCTTAGGCAAGGGCTATTTGTTTTGGTTCCTGGTGCCCAAACCCCGTGACCCACAACGCTGTGAAACATCCCCTCTTGAGTATAATCTCTGATTGTGTCTTCAGAACAACAGAAAAAAAAAATCACTGGCTCCTTCTGCCATGCTTTTTTGGGCTGTTTTTTTATCATAGTGACAAAATATATGAGAAAATATGACTCAGTGAAGTTTTATTATTATTATAATATTATTATTATATTGCAATTATTATTTGTTGTTCATGATTCCAGTTAATGTGACATGACCCTATGACCTTGGGCTTGTGGTGATGAGAAGAGAGAGAGAAAGCTCTTCAAAGAAATGATGCAACAAGTTACTTCCAACAATATAGCTTGATGCTACACACTTTTCACTACCTTTTAAGAGTCTACTTAATGATGAATACACAGATGAGGTAATAATTTCTTTTACTAGGTGGAGTCCTCATAGTTCAACTACATCTCAAAGATTGGACTCATAATTTGGAGACCAAGCTTTGAACACATGGGACTTTTAGAGAAGATTCTATATGCAAACCATAATTTCCTGTTTTTGTTTTAGGGTTCCCACATAATTCCATTCCCTTGAAAACTTTTGTTGCATTCAAAAACTTTCTATTTAGTCACTGGATACATCTTCACAAATGTCATGGTGTGGCAAGCAGAACATTTTTCACCAACTGTGCATATAAAGAAATCACTGTCTCTTATAGTCTTCAGAGGTTCATGATTTCTTTTGGGATTGATAATCCATCAAGCCCTAAATAAGTACTAGGTTTGCTACATAATATCATTCACTGACTTTGGATAAATCTCAGAATTTTCTAAACATCAAAGTCTTTATCTGAAAAATAATTACAATCAGATTTAGTGATTTTTAGGATAATAAGCATAGTCGACATGATATGTAGTATAAGGCCTGGCACTCTCTCCTTTAATCATTTGTAGTCATCGTCGCCTTCATCACCATCTACAGTTTCACCTAGAAGAGTGAGATATCTGCCTCACTGGACTGGTGAAACAGACTAATGCAGAGTCAGAGCAAGGAGAAAAGGTGACCCACAGGTGCGTACATGGTTCTGAATACTCATGAAAGACATCAGAAGGAATCACTGGGTTACAGTCTAGAGTGTGTGACTCAGCTGGAGCCTGAATACAAAAGGTTCCTGAGCAGAAGCATCAGGGACAGAGGGCAGATGAAATTGTGCCTGCAGTTGGCACAATCCAACAAGATTTTCAAGGATAAATGAGAAAGAAAATCAGCCCTGGGAGGGAGCACTGCTGACATGTTTTCCTGCTTCTGAGCAGCAGCTGCAGGCAGATGGAGCAGCTGCAGCTGTTCCTAGGAGCCTGGATTCCCTGGGAAAGTGGGCATCAGGAAAGGAAATGGGAGGGAGGCAGGCACAGGCTCTCAGGATGGGAGATTCCATTGCATAGCATAAGGAAATTGAGCAAAGAGGGAGATGCAGAAGGTGGCAAGAAGAGGGTGTTATGAATGTGAAATGATGCTCTCTGTAGAACACTGGATGATATAACTGCAGAAAAGGCTAGATGGAATCTGGAACTTTGTCTATTACCTTAGATTGCTACTTGGGTAAATATCCTAAAAGCTAGTACTAATTGAATGGTTGTCATTTTAAAAATGATCTTACTTGTTTGCGTATATAAAATAGTGTAATCCTTACTGAAGTATTATATCTGCAATAACAGGTTTTCATGTTTCATGTGGAAGTCTGAGGCATGAGGCACAACATTACCTCTATTAGGCCACACGACTGACATCTTTCAGTACTGAAATTTCACAATGGGATTCTGACTTTAAGACCTAAATGTTTTTTGGATTACACTTTAAATACTTTTATTGACACATAATAATTTTATGTAGTTTTAATAGATGCAGTCTTATTTCAACACAATGATTAGATCTGTTGAACTGACATTAATCTAAAACACTTTTTATTTCTTTATATTGAAAAAGCAATGGCCTCTCTGGCAATTAACAGTCATCGGCTTAGTTACCACACTGAGCTATAGAACATTAGAAGTAATTCCTTCTGGTTAATTGCACCATTGTCCCCAGGAACCATCCCCTTCCCTCCTCTTCCTCTTTCCATTCTTTCCAGCTTTTGGCAATTATAATTCTCCTTTCCACTTCCATAAAATAAGCCTTTTCATCTTGTTCATGAGTAAAAGCATGTGGTATTTTCTTTCTTAACCTAGATATTATTTAAAATAATGTTCACAAGTTCCATTTTTGTTGTTACAGCTTCCATTCTTGTTATGGCAAAAGCAAAAATTAAACTCCAACTGTCTAGGATCCAACTCACTATCTTCTGGGCTCCTCCAAGGGCTTGGGTCACTTCTCCAACCCTGTCCTTTGTAGTACACAGCTTTGTCTTCTAGGCTCCAGCTGCCTGTACTCCACTGCTGCTGCTGTTCTTG
>NC_034598.1:46703962-46706102 GCF_900095145.1 Mus pahari
CTATCAGCCCAGAGATGGCATCACCCACAAGGGGACTTCCCCGCTTGATCACTAATTGAGAAAATGCCTTACAGCTGGATCTCATGGAGGCATTTCCCCAACTAAAGCTCCTTTCTCTGTAATAACTCCAGCTGTGTCAAGTTGACACAAAATTAGCCAATACACAGGATAAATGGAGAATGAGGGTAGATGGGATTGCCACCGATTTCCTTTAAATCATCCTTTGGGAAATTATTGCTCAGGATTTTGTTCTTATCTCATTCATCTTCAGTCACTCCAGTACCACCACAGTCTGTTTGGGCTGTTACAATACAATTTCTCAGGCTGGGGCATTTTTACACAGCATGCATCTGCAGCTGGGAAGTCCATTATTACAATACCAACAAATCCATTGGCTTCTAAGGATTTTCCTTTTTCAATGATGTGTTTTGTCTTCTGTCCTCAGTTGATAGAAGAGTATGAGACCCCTTCATGCTTCTTTTAGGAGAAGTAAACCCCACTCACGAGGACTTGCCTTCATTGCCTAGCAACCTCCTAAAATTATCACCTGCTAATAGTATCTCATTGTGCATCTGACATATGAATATGAGAGGACACAAGCATTCAGATCATAGAGGCAGCCATCGTCTCATTGGGTAGCTTATATCCCTGATGTTGCTCCTCTGTACTGATATCAAGTACCTCAAAGATCTTCCTCTTTGCTTGTGAAACTACAATATGAAGAATTGAGGTAAATTTTGATTAAAATCAACCTCAAGGAAGAGAAGTAGTCATTATAAACAAGTGTTTTCATAGGTCACAGGAAAAGTACTCCCAAATATTTAACCAAATGCCCCATTTTTGGTATGCAGAAAAGAGGACTTCAATACCATAAGAATTTTTTTCTGCATTGAACTACTCTTTTCTGTGGAGTTTAGTGATAGCTTACTTACTTGATTTTTCACTCCTCTTTTAACACACAGACATATCACATTTTTAAAGTTAGCTACCCTCAGTTATACAGGGAGTAGGAAACAGACCTAATTTGATACCACTTGTTTACCAATTGATACATGATGCAAATTTTATTGACTAACTTAGAGACATGACATGAGTCTATTCCTTCAACTTTGAGGACTAATGGTTGGTGGATCACACGGGAAGACTAGTGAGAAAAAGTACCAATTAGGAAGGCAGAGGACCATAAACAGATTGAAAATACTTACTCTGTTAGATGCTTTTTAGTTTTCAGTTTGTTCTGAAGATTAAGAACTCTCATTTCTGTACCATGTATTTTACCTGGTATCATCCCTCATCATTTTTTAGCTCATATTAGTATTTAACTTGGTAACTCTAATATGCGTTTTTTTTTTTTTAAACAAGAGGAGGGGAGTCTGTATGTATGTGTATACGTTTTGATGCCTTTAATAAGAAAAAAAGAAAAGAAAAGAAAAGAAAAACCAGTGACACTAAGTCCCCTCACAAGTAGAATAAATCAAACAAAGAACAGAACTAATTAGATAGAAGACAGAGTGGAAGGAATCATTGTCCCAGATAATGGAGCTAAGGTCCAGGATAGCAATGTAAGGTTTCCAGGTTTATTCTCAATATTAATAACTGTATTACTTCAGGGCTTTTTTGTTCCACAGCCCCTTCTTTTATATAAAATTGAAACAGTGTGCACTGGGATATAGTCTATGGGGGTATCTTTACTCTCTTTCAGAGAAGGCCAGTCTGCTCAAGAGGTACTTATAAAATTAGGGACTTCTCTTCATCATAGCTGGCCTCTCAGGCTGATTTTAACTCCCTTCCTATTCTGTTTTCAAGATGCCTGCACTTGCACTGCATCTTTTTTGTCACTATGGAAACTAGTCACTGGGAAAGAAAATTTCTAGTCAGTCCCAGCTTGATTTCTCTATATCCTGCAACCAAAATATGTTGTGCCTTCAACAATAGGTTCTTACCATTTGGTTATGGTAAGCAACCAAGAGCAATGGTAATAGCCTGTGCTGTTTGGTTGTGGAGCTCTTGGGCCTCTTTGACCAATAACAAGCAGGGAAGTATTCCACTTGACATAGGTTTTAAAGATTCTGTTAAGAATTTTTTTGTTTGGTTGGTTTTTTTTTTTTTTTTTTTTTTTTTTTTTTTTTTTTTTTTTTTT